>NW_009945291.1:32525-40199 GCF_000696875.1 Nestor notabilis
TTCTTCGGAATTGAAACTGTAATTGTCAGGGAAAAAAAAAAAATACAAAAGGAGGCTCCAAAAATGTAGAATTAAAATTCACCCTTTTTATGATGCCCATGTATAAAACATACAGTATTGGCTGGGCAAATTGTTTAAAACAGGGCAAAAAAGGGTCTTTCTTTTCTCTGGCTTCCCTTCTACTGCCTATTGCCTGCTCCCTCCCACAGCTGTCATACTCCAACCAACGAGCAAATTTTGTTCTCATAAAAAGCACGTCAACACTTTAATTCCAAAATTAACACTACAGGTGTATAGTAAGACCTGCATGATGTTGCTCTGGTGACTTGCAGGAGGATTTCATTTTATCAGAGGAGGACAGGAGGTGCCTGTGGCACTGCTGTGAGCCCCAACGAGGATGAGGGACACCTCCTTTTTCCTCACACTGTCTCCTAAGTGTGTCAAGAAGCAGAAAGGCTTGGTATAATCTGTCTGCAACCCTGAATGGCCAGTGTCTCTGGAGGCATGGAGAGGAGCATCCAGCCTTGTCTGGTGCACCCATGAAAGTCAAAATTTTGGCTGCAAAATTCCCTCTGCCTCCGGGAAGAACAATTTCAATCACACTGAAGGTGTTGGAAGTGGCACCCCGGGCTCCCACACTGTGCAGAACGACACACGTGCCCAGTTTATGTGCTGTGAATAGTACTGCTGAAACTGTTTGTTTCAAATTAAGCTGGTACTTATATATTTTGGGGGATTAGGCTGGCAAGGCCTGTGTCTGTCCTCTAATAAACCTTGGCAGTACCATGAAGGCAATGGGCTCTCAAGAGGTGATGCTAGTTCATAGCATTGTGATTTTGTTCCTCTACAAGGACAAGTTCAAAGTCTATTGCTGCAAGGGAAAACTGATGGTGTTTTTTCCTTATATTCCTCCCGTACATGAAGAAGAAAACGGTCATGGCTGTGACCATAGCCAAACGTCACAACTGTTTCTATTGCCTTTTTCTGTAAGATCTTGCCCCTATTCCTGGGTTTAACATCAGATATGGTCTTACTCAGTACTTATGGTTGATAATGTCACAATTTTTAAAATGCAGTGAAAAATGCCTGGCAATTTAATAGTTGTACTTCCCACCGTGGAAAAGCACATTTGCAGAAAAATGAATTGTTACCAATAGCTCTAATTGCCAGTTTGATCATTAAACTTTGCCTTGGATCAGCCTTTCACTCTGCCAGAAGACTATTAAGTACAGATTAAGGGGCCATTGCTGGCATTAACTTTGGATTCATAAGGCATCACTGTTCACAAATACTATGCATTTTATTTGAGCAAGCTTCAGCAGTGGAGCATTTTTCTCAGAACTCTCATTAGGAACTGACTTTCAGAGAGAGAGAAGGACATAATCGGATTATTTGCTTCCCACTGGATGTGGAGGATACAGGCTTCTGCTTGTCTTGTGCTGCCATTGGGTCCCTCTCCACTCGCTTCAATAGCTGAGGTATTGTTGAACACCCGGGGTCCAGGGGCTGTGTCCTTTCATGCTGCGAGGGCTCGCATTCCCTCATACTCTCCGCCAGTGTCTCCTTACTGGAATGCTTGGTGGAACATTTTAATCGTTGGAAGTGTTCGCTTCTGAGCTCACTGTGCATTTTAGTCCTGTGCTTTTAGCCAGGATTGATATACGAGGGAGAGGAGAGCTTTAAAAGGCCTTTGGATGTGGTTTGCTAAAAGCTTATTTAGCGTGCAAATGGTAAAAACACCAAAATGTGTGTATCGTGCCGGGCCGTGCATGGTTTCCAGGCATATCTTACGGATAAAAAGAAATCTTTCCTGCCTGTTGAATTTATGGCTGAGATAGCCAGATTACTAGAAACACTTATGTGTTTAATCTTTTCATGTTTGGAGCGGGAGAAGGTAGGGGAAGGAAAATGCAGTGGAATGGCTTTTTATTTTGTGGAGATTGTAAATTCTGTTATGGAAAATGTAATAAAGAAGCAACTTAAACAAAAAGAGTGGCTGTGTGAAATCGCAGAATTTCCATTGGGTGAAAACAAATCCTAACTTTATGTACATTTCCCCGGAGAGATGTAATGTGAATGCTTACAGCTGGTTTTAGTTTCTTATTCCCTGATTAGGTTTAAATTAAAGGAAGGATGTCATACTGAATTATGAAGAATTACTTATTTTACATATTTTGGTTTATACATACCTTCTATCACTGTCTTGCCGTGGCACTTCCAAGGACATATTGAACATGAGCACTCAAATAATATTAAAAGCAAACTGTCTGCAGCATAGCGGTTCTGACAGAAAAAATGTGTACAGCTTCCACATCTCCTTCGCCTGTACCTTCACTGGGAAGGGAAAACTACCCCACCATAATCCCCTTGCAAGATAGGTCTAGGGAAGAAGGGCTGTGCCTTTGGGAAACCTCCCCTCTGCTCCAGGGGGTCCTGCTGAGGCACCAGCAGCCAGGAGCATCTCCACTGACCTGGGTCAGAGCAGATGAGCTCCTCGAGACAGCCAGTGTGTCCAAGTCTGAGCAATACTCAGAGTGAGCTGAGAAGGAGGGGAGGGGAGGAGGAAATGCCACAACTGGCCATGCCATTCCTAAATGCAAGCTCTTTACTTAATGTCTGCTTTCAGCAAGCACCCGGGCAATCCAGCAGCCCAAAGGTTTGAAATTCACTCTCCGGGGAGATTTATGTCTCTCTTCCAAAGGGAAATGCTTTCTTGCTGGAAAAGATGGTATTGTATAACTTACCTAAGCAGTCACAGCTATGCGGCATAGCTCAAACTGCATGTAGATTTGGTCCTGTTACAGATGAAAAGATTCGAAAAGCTCAGTTTGAACAACTGGCACACTCACAGTTTATGAAATTGTCATTAAAGTATTCCATGGGATGTTTTGACTGGTATTTTTTCTTGAAAATTATCAGCTTTGCAGGATTTGAAAGACAAAGGATTTATTAATGGAAACTAGTCTGGTAAATATATATATATACACATCTATACTTAAAATAGAGTAGGAAAAAAATCATAAAATTAGTGAGTTGACAGAAAAAGTGCTGATTTGGGTAAGGAGGGGTCACAGAGTTGTGCAACATCCCATTTAGGGTTGGGATCAAAGGGGAAGAGATCTTCCAGGAGGGTGTCTGTATTTTGCACAAGTGAACAGCCTGCTAGCACAGCCTGTGCACGTGTGAGTTGCAATGAAGATGCTGTCTCACTGCAGCTGGAAATCATGCTCCTCTTAGATATGCAAAGAGCTGAATGTCCCATCTACATCTTTGTGCTTCTGTAACTGTCTCTCCTCTTTTTCCTTCTCTGTAAGAGGTTGTTTATACCATGCTATGTCTGCAAGTGGAGGACAAGGAGCCCGCTGCTGACCTGCAGGCTGATTGTGTCAGGAAGAACTGGTGATACTCCGAAAAGTGTGATTCTCAAAGCTGGCAGGCAAGGGAAAGGGAAGATGGAGATGGGGGTGTGAGAAGCAGTTTTGGCATAAGCCCCCAGACATCCTGGGGAGCAGAACCTCTCAGGTGCCTTGATCTCCATGGGGCTTCCCCAAATGCTCTGCCTCCCAGTCTCAAACAGCAGTAACCCTCCTTCCTGCAAAGACAAGGCATTTTGGCCAGGTCTGCTGGAGAGGAAGGGGAGACCAGCTCTCAAAATGCAAACTGCAGCAAAGTGGGGGTGGGGGTTGGGGATGCTGCAGCCTGCTCTGAGGTGTCCTGGAGGCTGAGGTCTCCCTCTGTGCCTTGAGGCCTAGGGAAGAAGAGGAGGCAAAGCAGCAGGATGTGGGGTGAGAGCTGTTGGTTGCCACTGAGCTGTTGAGTGGCACCGCTTTAAGGAAAAGAAAAATAATAATCGTGGCATTGTTATATGACAGAGCTGGCCATTCACTTTTAATTAATTAGTGTGACTGTGCAAGCAATTCTCCTGTCCTACCATTCCATCTAGAATAGAAAGAAGTAAAAACTCCTCAGTGTGCTTAGAAACATCGAGTCTGATGACGCCTCCAGTGACCATAAGCACAGGTCCAGGCTTCCATGATCCCAAGTAAACAATAGTCTGAAGATGATGCCACATTGCAAATTCACCAGTTACAGTGTGTAACACTTACTTCTAATGTTCTTCAGTCAAGTCCCACTTTAGGTCTGACCTGCACCACAGGGCATGCAGAAACTGGAACCTACACAGCTTGTGCAGGGGCTGGCAGCTGTGTCCTGGTCCTTATCCTCTAGGAGTTGAATATATCTTGTTATGTAAGTTACCTTGCCTTACCAGGGTCTCATTCATCACCTCTTTCCTATCTGCCAGTCTGTAAAGTCTTTGGGATGTCTGTAGTCTCCAGAAACAGATGATGATGATGGTAATAATAATAATGATGATATTATTGTTATTCCCTCTTTATCCTAAGGATGCAAAGAGGTAGTGGCCATCATTCCTAGAGAAAGAGTGACCACCAACTCATATTCTGGTCCAAAAATTTCCAGATTCACCTTTCTCTATGACTGTACATATCCCATCTCACATTGGCTCGGAATATTTCTGTACCAGTTTACCCTCTGTAGCATGGAGGCAAAAGACACATCTGCTTCTCAAAAGTGCACTGTAAAATTAAATACCTTACTGTTCTGAAGCACTTTAATGCAATATGAACAGGAGCCATAAAAATACCTCAGCCTGAGAGAGAGAATCTTCTATTACACACATTTTGGAAAAAAGCCCCTGCAGAAGAGACAATGGATACTTCATCAGTTTCTTTTCCTTCCTTTTTAAATCAGCTATGAGACATATAAAGTTGTAACTTGAATAGAACGATGCTTTTTATTTTTCCATTTTACTTTAATTCCATGTGCATATCTATAGCTTATTGCAGCTTCCGTGTCTCTTTTCACCCAGGATACTTTTCCCTATCTATCTGTGATAGTTTGTGAAGCAAATAAAACATCCTTGAACAATACCACTTTTCAGCCACTGATTTATTTCAGCTTTGTAAAACTGACCCTTTTTAAGTTTCCAGCATACATATTGCAACCAGCATCATGTTTTGTCTGCACACAGCAAATGCAACTGGATTAAAGTCACTAGTATCAAAGCAACCCCTAATTTTTTAGACCAGTGTGTATGTCTCTGGCCTTTCCATTCTCATGCTTTATAGAAAAGAGGGCAGTGGGCAAGAATGGTTAAAATGTGCTAGTTGCTCTACACACACACACACACACACACAGAAAAAAAGAAATATATATATATATATTTCCCTCTGTTTTGGAAAGCTGGGATTTTCTCCTGCATGTTATGACTGAGATAGTGACCAAGAAGGACTTTTCTCCTGCCTGTAGGTCCCTGCAGTCCATGGCCTCAAAAAGAGAAAACAGAAACAAATTTTCCAGTGCCAACTACTCAATTACACCCTCGCCATCAGGTGAAGTGTTCCATGAAGTGGGTTGGTGTGTTTTGGACATGTCACTGAGTGATGCGTTTAATCAAGAACACCTCACAGTCGTGAGGCTCTTTTTTTTTGCTTTTGGATTTTCTTTTTTTCCTTCTTTTTTCTTGTTTTTTTTTTCCCTCTCTTTTTTCTTTTATGTTTTTTCCTTTCCTTTCTTTTCTTTTCCTTTCCTTTCTCTTTTCTTTTCTTTTCTTTTCTTTTCTTTTCTTTTCTTTTCTTTTCTTTTCTTTTCTTTTCTTTTCTTTTCTTTTCTTTTCTTTTCTTTTCTTTTCTTTTCTTTTCTTTTCTTTTCTTTTCTTTTCTTTTCTTTTCTTTTCTTTTCCTCCCCTTTCCTTTCCCCCTTTCCCTTCCCTTCCCTTCCCTTCCCTTCCCTTCCCTTCCCTTCCCTTCCCTTTCCCTTCCTTTCTTTCCCCATCTCTTCTCTTGCAGTCTTTTGCCTTTTCCTGTCTCTCTCCCTCCCCCCCCCTTAATAGCTGAATCTACTGGCAATTAAATCCCCTCCTTCAGTTACTTTAGTATACTTTCATACCATGTTTGCTCCACTTTATTTCTCAGCTTTGTTATTTCCACTCCCCAGTAAAATCTATCACCTTTGAGTGAGTTATTTGCTTTTCTGGGCTGCAGCAAATACCACCCACTCTGTTAAGGTCAGGCTTCAGCTCCTTGACTTCGCTATTGTTCCGTCCCTTCCTTACCCACTCTGTCATTGCAGTACGACAGCTCCAGCTGGGAGGGCAGGGAAATCACTCCCTCAAGAGCAGTTTATCATGGCAATAAATGTTATGTGTTTTACTAGGATGCCATCAAAGTTCACCATCATGCTGAAGCCAAAACAATTGTTTCTTTTATTCATCTATTATACATACTGTATTGGGTAGGTGTCTATATATCCTGCAGAGATCAGCATCCTGAAGGTGCAAGACTTTACTTCTAGCTTCTGGTGTGTCGTGAAAGTTACAGGCTTTGCAGGGAGAAACATCATAATATATTTAATTAATTACTGCTTCTCAGTTTTCTTCCTGTTCTCCCTACAGCCTAGGTTTTAATTACTTTGCTCATGCAGGCTTCTCCAAAGTCATGTCAATAAAATGGTATATGTGGCCTTTACAATTCTTTCTGGTTGTTTTCTTCTTTTTATGGTACTGCCTGTGCACAAGCAGTACCATAAGTCTATTGACTTCAAAGCATCAGAGGCCTGAGATTTTTGTGACTGTGACTGGTACTCAACAGATTCCAGCCAGCCAGCTGAATTGGTCTGTCATTCATGAAATCACATTTTTCATTTTTTTCAGATACTAGAGAGAAAAGAGAAACCTTTCTGCTTGCATCCCATCCCCCATCTTCCTATTAAATATTGATCTTTCCTCAGCCAAGAGAGCTTAATAAAAACAGAATACACTTTACATTAATTTCATTCAGCAGAATTGCTTGTAGCAATATGAAAACAAGTTGCTGAGTGTGTTACAGGGTAATTCACTGAGCACTAAATGAAGCTGCTTAAAACAAAAAGAAATTTGTTATACTCTAAGCTCTCAGCAACATATGAGAGTTCTCAGTATTCTGGTGGGAAGAATGGTCAGCAGCCTTGCACCGGCATATGTTAGGTATTCCAATTGCCTGAAATGCAGGTTTGGATTGACTGAAACTATCTGGGACTTTAGGTTAAATTCCCAGCAATATTTTCAGCCAAGAACATGAAGGAAAAAATTGAGAAGTCAGAATATTTTTTTAAATATTTTTCTACAGAAACCTTTTTTATTTTTTTCTAGCCCAGGACACTGTGTTTCTAAATCTGGCTCAGCTTAGTGAAGGGAAGAGAAAATCACAGCCACAGGCAGCGTATGGAGCATGCAGTTCTTTTCTTCGATCTCCTCTCAGGCAGAAGTTGCTGACAGCTCACCTTACTCCTGCTGTTTGCTCCATTCTGGCAGTGGCACTGCAGTCACCTACAGTGATCGGTGCAGGGACAACACTGTGGCTCCCAGTGCTTCTGATGACCTATTTTACTGTGAAACAGAGGCTCAAAGTCATCCAAGCTAAACCAGAGCCATCATTCTTGCAATCACCTTTGGGAAGAACTGGGGAACTTTGCTGGAAAGACAGATTAGAGATTCAGTGATAGGGCTCCATCCCCCTGTCCCCAGTGTCAGGCTAGGTACCCTTGAGAAAACTAAATATTCGCTTCCAGGATCTTAATTTTGGGACTGCTGCACGATTTATTTCATTTTATGTTATG
>NW_009945291.1:40230-57890 GCF_000696875.1 Nestor notabilis
CAGCTGCAGACAAATGGGAGAATGCTTTGCTCTGACTAAGGAACGTTATGATGTATATTGAGTCTGCAAGAGGAAGAAAGGAAAATATGTCACCGGTGAATGGGCCTCAGCTTCAAGGAGGTAAATATCAAGTGCAAAAATAGAGGATCATTAAATGAGATGATACAGGAGGGCTATTGCTATTGGTGTCAACAGCTGTTTTCTTTCTCCTGATATGATCAGTGTTCACTTATTGGCTCTTGATTGAGCCAGATTAAAAGCTTTTGATCAAAAGGAAAAGGACATGTTTTCCCATTTCATATTTTCCTGGGTTTTGGTGTTTTCATGTTTTGGTGGTTTTTGTGTGTGTGTGTGTGTTTTGGATTTGAGGGGTTGTTTTTTTCTGATGGAGATGGATATTTGGCTACAAATATCATAAAAAGTTTGTGTCCTTGCCTTTATGGGCTTTCAAGAAAGAATGTTGACTGGGGATTAGGAAGGTTACTCAAGGCAAGTGCAAATGCTTAGTCTGAAAGCAGTGTTCTCTAACAGCATTCCTGTTAGGATGTGGTGTGTCTTTCCACCACATCAGCTGCTGAGCACTGATATGTAGTTCAGTAACCAGATCAGGGTTTGGGGTTGTTTTCTGATGGGCAGTTTGGTGGTCTGTAGTTGGAGCAGTAACAAGAGCTTTTCAGGTGAGATAATTCAACATTTGTGTGACACTGATTTGGGTCAGTGGTTTCCGTGGGTTTGGTCAGCTTTGTTCAGCACAGGCTTTGTCCTCCACTGGACTCCTGAACTAGGCTTTCAGAGCTAGAAGCAAGAGATCCAGAAAGAATAGCACTTTTCCCACCCAGCTACCACCTCTTTATTTTCAGGCCCAAATGCTGCCTCAATGTTGGAATACATTGAGCTAATGGAGCCGACATACTGCCAGCCACTGGAGGGGATGGAGTTTCTTCTGTGCCCTCCAATTACCCACAGTTTTATCTAAGGCTGAAATGCCTTTGGGAATTGCTAAGGTGCTATCCCTAATTTTTATCTTTTGGCTCACCTTCAGGTCTGACTAACCAGCTGAGCAAAAAGTAGTAACATAGACTGACACTGATGGCAAAAGAATGGTTGCTTTTAAATACTGTTAAGGGTTTCTTAGGGCTTTGGGTGGCTACACAGTTAATGCAGTTTTGTATGAGCAAAAGATACATAAACAAAGCATTGATTTATATATTGTAGCCACACTAAGACTGAAGTCGAAGAGATGGCCTGTTACCCATCTCAGCCAGCTATGAAATGGGAGATTATTTAAATTCTTCACATCAGCAAAGCTTTGCAGTAAAGGCATAAACGGTTGTGGGACAGCTCTAATGCTTTCTAAGGTCATAAAGAATTATTTGGCTTACATTTTGTTTCAGATGTTCAGGTCCCAGAGTCCAATAGCTGAACAGTCTTGGGAATATGCAGGTGCTTTTCTAGTCACCTGACTTCTGTTTAATTTGGTTTAAAGTGTTGCCTCTGGTCGAGGGAGTGACTATGGCTTCCTGTGTTGAAAAGTCTTGTCACATCCCTTCCCTGTGTAACCAGAGCTGTTCAATAAAATTGTGGTCTTCCTGCCATTACCTTTTAGAGCTGTGTTACACCTCACATCCAAGATAGCCCATTATTTTGAGCCCCAAAATAAAACAACAAAAAAAACCCAACACCAAAACGAAAAAACAATTTCATAAAGCCTTACCAAGCCTGTAGCCCTTTTGAATGGCTATGTTATCTCATGGCTATGCAGCTCAAGCCTCTGACAACTCAATTTGAGCATGTTTGGTTAAAATAGTGGGGTCCAAATGATAGATGTCATGGCTGCATCATATCTTAGGAAAACATTTAAAAGAGTGTTTTGTTTCTGTGAGCACACTTGGGATTTGACGTAATAGTGCTTACAAGAGTTGATATAGAGGAAATTATTGCTTCTCAATAAAATTCTCCATTTTTATTGGCTCACACACAGAGAATGGCAGCCAGCTGATAAAATACTCGATGGAATTTTCTTTCCATGTAGCCATGTATTTACAGCTATGAAGTATATCTTTTTTTAAAGTGGGTGAATTATGATTGTTTGAAAGCATTTTGTGTTTATCATATGACTCTTTAAGTGTGAGTCTACATATTTAGTGCTTTAATTGAAACTTTGGTTTTTAAACATGCTGGGTGTGACAGTAAAGAAAAGAATAATAATAAAAATAATCATATAAATCTCTTACATGTCAGATATTTACAGGCAAACTAAGATGTATATTCTGCAAAAGCATTTTTAATTTTTCACATGTGATTTGGATTCCTTATAGAATGTCTACTTAAGGAGATATATATGTATATATATGTACACATACATATATACATAATACAGCTTTGTAAGACAGAAACTGTAAACAACATTTGCAAAATATTACTTCATCAGGGGCATGAAAATCTAGAAAACAGATCAGCTCTACTATCTTCCCTAAAATAAACACAGACTTCCTCAGAAATTTAAACTCTGCAGCACTACTTGCATTTACTAATAACAATTCCTTAGCTTTCCAGAATGGAAAATCTTCAATTACCTCCTCATTTAGTTACTGGAAAGAATAAAACATTTCATTACATTAAATTGGGGTTTCTTTGTTTGCAAGGGGGAATTTGATTCCCAAGCGCTAGGGCCAGAATTGGACCTAGCTGGTAAGATTTTCGGTGCCTGAGCTCTGGAACAATGTCAGGGTCTCCATCTTCCCAGGCTGTGCATGGAGGAAGCTGGGATGCCCCAGGAGGGAAGTCCCTGCAACCGAGACTGCACAGAGCTACCCTGTTCTGTGGCAGACACAGGGCACCAGATATCTTAAATCAGGTCCCCTCCACAGGGCTACAGGGGAAGCCCCTCTCTGTGTGTCATCCACAGGTGGTCCAGCAGAACCACCTAAAACACCAAAGAGCGCTCTTACGGTTGGTAACTCTGAAAGCACTGAAAAGCACCATCATGGCAATTTTCACTGCTGCTTGTGAGCAATCAGAGCCTGGCAATCTGGTGAGGTGTGTTTGGGAGGGCCTCCTGCAGCACCTCCTCTGATCACTCAGGGTAGGGACACTAGTTTCTCTGGTTAACAGGGGATCTGAGCTTGGTGCTGCAGCAGTCAGCTGAGTAAAGGCTGCAGAATCACAGTTTTGGACTTAAGCAGCAATGTTTCACCTGCACTCTGCTTTGCCTGCTGTTTCCTGACATGGCCTCTTTCTTCAGTGATATTCTGATGAGAACTCAGCAGGGGTTGGGATGAGCTTTGTAAAAACCTGCTTATCCACGGCAAAACAAAGCAGTTCAGCATTGTTCAGACCTGACCCTGTAGAGGTGCAAATGTAGGTACTAACATATTAGGCAAGCAGCAGCTGAGAACGAGATTTTACAGTGTGGCCTGAGGTGTCTAAGTCCATTTCTTTCTCTCCAGCATTGAGGTACTAGTGATACACTCTGTCTGCCTATTTTTCTGTTACTGGGAATTTGCAAACCACCTTATCTGTCTCATCACTATCCAGTTTGGTGTGTTGGTCACAGGATGCTCCCTCTGGAAAAGAGCTCACTTCTGCCAAGTATCTCCAGGGTGGAAGCGGAAACCAAGCAAAGATAATGGCAATTATTTTTGCATCAATTATCAGGTCAGGCAATGACTGGTCTTTCCCCATAGCCATGGAAGAGGCAGACCTTCTGCTCCTGCAGAGGCTAGCAAAGAATACAGCAATGGGGGAGAGAAAACCATTTCCTTTAATATGCAGCATCCTCCATGCATAAGCCCTGTGGGACACATCTCAGCCCATAGGCGTGTTAGCCCCGTTTCCATCTGGCTGGTGTGTGATTCGCCTGACTCGCCCCCTGAAGTACGTCCACATAACACCTGTTTGCCCACACATTGTGTATATAAATCAGCTTTCACCTGAAGAACAGGAACTCTTCAACTTTGTTGTCAAATAAGTGTGAGCCGTGAAGAACCTGCAAAGTGCGTTATAGCACTCCTCAATTCTTGTCAGCTTTCCAGAAGGGTTACACTGTTAGTTGGAAATGTCTCCTTGTTCAGTTCCTGGAGTCATCCAGGCCTGAGGTGTCCTTGTTTGAATTGTCAGATAGTTGTCTGGTACTGGAAATAACGCCATGAAAGAATCAAGTGATACGGCATTTTATTTTGGGTTAAATTGACATTATATCAAGCTGAAAGTTTTATGCATTGGTGTAAGAGGTACAGCTGAATGATGTTATGGACTCATTATGTCAATACACAGCAGCATTGACCCAGACTTGTCTTCCAGTCCTCCAAACCTTATCCGTTCCACACTTGGTTTAACACAAAAATGGTCTGGATTACTATAAGCTTAAAACAAAAGGACATGCTTTAACATAGCTTCTGTGTTTCAAATATGCAATGACGGTCTAATTAACAGGAGGCAGACTCAAGCATGCTCCAGACATGCTGGCAATTAGGCTTACGTTAGTCCTTCGTTCTGCCAGATCATGGATTGAAAGGAGATATTCCTATTCTAGAGTGTGGAGAGGACCAGTTCAGTATCTTAGAAAGTGTCAAAATGGAAATAGTAGCTTTTGAGTAAATAAATCACAATAATTAAATTCATTTCTGTGCTGCCCACTGCTGGGAATTGCTTCCTAATGTGAAGATGTAGAGAAGATGGAGCCATTTTCTCAGGTGTGCACAGCAGAAGGGCAAGAGGCAACAGGCACAGGCTGGAAAATGGGAAATTCCAACTCAGTATAAGGAGCCATCAGATTCTGGAGCAGATTGTCTGGACAGGTTGTGCAATCCCCATCTTTGGAGACATTGAAAACTTGGCCACATAATGTGTTGGCTATCTGCTCTAAGAACCTTCTTTGAGCAGGAGGATGCTCTCTGTGACTGCCTGAGGTCCTTTCAACCTATGTTTCTCAGATTTCAGGTGTGCAAGAACTGTGTCCTACAGTCCTAGCACAGTGAGAAGCTGTGCTAGCAGCTGCAGACACCATTCCATGAAGAAAGGGAGGAAACAATGTTGCATTGGGTGGTGCTTTTTGGAGTGTACTTGAGAAACCTACTGGATAGCAGAGAGACATGGCTTGGGCAGATGAGTTTTGGTTCCTGCACAAAACTGTTGCTTTGGTGAGCTTTTTTTTTTAAATTTTTCAGTACTTTTATTAATTCACATGTTCTTCCTTCTGTTTCCCTTAGTAAGATCTAAGCTAGAGGAAAATATGCATTTTTATGCAGGTGGTCACAGGGACAAACAAACAACGTCAAGTATGGTTGGGATGAAGATCTAGCTAAAGCAAGACAGTAGCTATCATGAAAAGGTGCAGGAAACTGGGACATGGTGGGAAGGCAAGAAGTTGCAAGGGATAAAGTGTGTGAAGACATAGGTGGTAAAGACTCAGAGATGCCTGTTATCTCCTTTGTATTTCTACAGTGTTTGCACAGCATGAGGGCCAAGGGCACACAGGCATGAAGCACTAACATGGTGGTTGCTGTTGACGTCAGCAAATTGGCAGGAAAGTTTACATAGTGGAACCATGCAATGTGGTTCTTTAAAGCAATAATCAATATTTAAGTGATTGTTTTCAGAGTGAGTTCTAAAGGATGATTTGTGACTACTCATATGGGGTGTACATTTCATATTACTGTTAATGGAGGGAGCCATAGCTCAAGGCATTGGTGAAGTATTTTTGTGGTTTGGTGGATGACGTTCTGTCATTTCTTCAGTGGATTTGGGTTAATATCGTGGTTGGCTTCAAGAAAGCCTCCTTATAACAATACTTTTGACAACAACTGAAACACAAAAATGGGTGTTTAAAATTATGATAATCCTAATAATGTAAAGAGCAGTACTTTCTTTTTCTTTCAGGTTCGCATTCACAAGTGTATAGAGATGTCATTTATGTCCTAGACACATTAATTTCTGATTTTTTTCCTTTAGCTCTCTTAATTGGAAGAAAGTATGTTGCTGCTGATTTATGAACTCCTCAGAAGTGCCAGGGATCATTCTAAATGTACACAGCTGCTCTGCAGTAGTTTAACTTGGCAGATAGTATTAAACCATTGAATTGTGTCATTTATTTGTGTATGCGCACAATAAGTTCCTTGTGCAGGTTCTTCAGAAATAGTCTCAATGTTGATTCGGAAATGTGGCCTAAAAATAACCTAGCCCCATGATTTATTGTTTTGGTGCTTGTCTCCAAACAGTACATCTAAAATGAAGAATGGGATACCATGTATACCCCAGATAAGGCAACGGAATGGAAACCATCCGTAAGAGGAGCTGTAGACTGAGGTCTAAAATGGAAAAGTTCCCAGGGTGAGCGAGCAAGACACATGATGGGAATCGACCTGTGTTGCTGGTATTTGGGAATGCTGCAACTTATTTCATTGCTAGGCAAGGGAGTATATGATGTTGTGTAATGAGAAAGAGCAGCAGTCGTGACAGCAGTATCACTGGTTGTAATGGAGTATAAATCAGGGCAATTTAGCCTGTCATTCCATTCAGGGCATCATAAAAGTAACGCCTGTCGTCTGGAAAAAATCTGAAGTCAGAGAATAATATAATGCATTTTGCATGTGCCCTGTTGACTATATAAAATCCTACAGCACCAGAAAATAAACCACTTAGAAATCAAGTCTTTTTATACTGAGGGGTGACATCTGCAAATATATTCTACAATCAATACTATGTGACTTGATATATGTCTTAAACAATTCTATTGGGGGAAAAAAACTTAAAGCAGTATAGATTCTATTATAGCTCTAAAACCCCAACTTTTTAGGCCATGATACTAACCCTGTTGATCCACAATACTTCACGTATTGGAAAGCAAAAGAACTTCCCTTATTTCTCCTTTGGCTGCAAAATGGACTAAAAATAGCCTTCAGGGAATTGTAGAATCAGTTACATCCTCAACAAGAGAACCTAACGGGCAGTGTTTAAAGACTGATTGATAGACATCACCTCTTGATGATCATAGCAGAACTTTTTAGGTTGCTGATTGCAAGCACAGGCATGCTGGAAAGCAAAATTTATGCCTGTAAAGCTTTCGGCCATGCTTTGTCTCCTTTTTTCTTCCCTTCCCCTCAAAACAGATTTCAGTAGTCTGAAATGGAAATCAACAACAATTGCCAAACAAACCTAAGCCAAAGACTAATATCAGACCCATAAGTTTCACATAGTCTTCCTTTGTAAATGGTATAAAAGACAGAAATTAAAAATAAAATTGAGGACAAATTTGCCTTAATCCTCTAGAAAATGATGAGACTTTAGCACATTGGAAGCTTTAGGAGCCATAGGGACTTTAGTGTAAAGGAGTTAAGGAGGAAAAACTGGAGCACCTTGAGTCTTTAAAGAAAGTGGGCTATTATGCTACTACTCAAAGACTTGAAGCAGAAAGTAGTATCAGAAATCAGAATGAAGAACATGTTGGACAGCGTTGTCTTCTTGTCTTACACAGCCCCAACCCTCCACGTGGAAAAATAAGGCGGCTCAGACGCTAGCACTGGATACACATTACGTGCACTGTGGCACCTGGATTGCATACCTATAAGGTGATCTATAAAGGCAGTATGTTGGAGACATCACTTGGGCCATCTAATTTAACCCCCATTGGGTTATATGGGACATCTTGGTCAATTCATCATTCCCACTACTGTGGTACAAATCACAAATCTGGTCTGTACTGTTTTTCTAACTTCTACTTCTCCATTGCAGTAACAGTTTTGGGATTTTACTTTTCTTTTTGAGGAACACATTGTGCTTTGGAGAATAGAAGAGGTTGTTACTTAAGTCAGTAGGGAAGAAAATAAATATTGGTGTAAGTAACAGAAGATATAACAATTGCCTTGGTAGACTGGTCTTCTGTTGTTAAATCTTGTACTTTTTAGTTAGACAATCATATCATAAGACATTTTATTCAGTAGTTTTTTTGTAATTAATCCATTTTTATGTTGACATTGTCCTCAATAATTTAATGTTAAAGTATGGAGGAAATTGTTGGAAGTGTTCACTGTGCATTACTTCTCTACTACACAGGCAGAGTACAATGGGCAGAACAATAGTTTACTGAGGCCACAGCTATAGCTGACAACATCTTCATAACTGATACAGAACACAGCATTTTTTAAGCAAACTTATTACTAGGCCAAGGGTGCAGATGAACTCCACTCCATGGATGATGTCTTCTCTTCATGAGTAAAAGTTGTATTCTGCAGGCTCAGGAACCAATCAACAAACAAGTTCCAGAAATAGGCAGGACTAAGGTTTCTGCTTCTGGGATGTTAGGTTTACAGCATGGGCAGTAATGAGACACATAACTTGTTAACCAAATAATGCTCTTATTTAGAACTAATTTTTCTATATTCTAGAAAAAAATAAAACAAAAACCCCAATACATTAAACTTGTTTCAATCTTTTAACTGTATTTTATAGTATTTGTGAGAAAAAGAGGAGGAAGAAGTAAAAGTGTTTTAGGTAGGTCCTAGAGAACCACAGGAGGCATCTATTTGATACTATTGCAAATGGTGTGTAGTCGGATCATATAGACAGGAGTCAGACACAGTGGTTTTTGTGTCCAACCACCAAGTTACAATTAGCAAGTGTCTGGAAGGCACTTGGTAGCAGAGGAATAAGTATGAGGAGAGCAACCTAAAACAGTGAATCTGGTTTGAGGGTGAAATACTTATCTGGGATGTTTAAGGACTGCTTCGGAAACCAAAGGGTAAAAAAACAAAGGCAAGGGACCTGACTGCACACCTGAGCAGTGTGCATGGACCTTAGTGCATGGAGTAAAATGGGAACCATGTGCAGTCCTGCTCCCCCAAATCTGTGTCGTTATCTCTGCCTCCCCCTTCCAGCCAGGAGCCATAGCGCAGTCCACACCTATGGACTGATTTGTGGTATGGATGAGGTATAGCTGTGCCACAGCCTAGAAAGTGCTGCAAAAGTCAATCCTGCAAGAGAGCTTGGTCTTGGGTAAGCAATTCTTAAGGAAAATTATCCTGAGAAGATCTAGTGATCTCTCTCCTTCAGTCTTACAAGGCAACCATCAGTGTTATTCTCTCTGCCAAAGATATATTCCACTTTTGTAGCAGTATTAATGTACAGTAGCAGGATAAAAAGGCTTAAAATGTCTTTTTTTTTTAATGTCCCTTATGAAGAACCTTATAAAGGCACATATAATGCACAGGATGCTGCCTTATTCTTCATAGATTGCTCTATTTCTTCAGTGGTACCTTTTGATGTGTTTGAAATGCAAAGCCAGATTTTGCTGCTCTAACTTGCTCTAACTGAATGAGAAAATCTGTCTTGCTGGTACTGAAAATGGACACGCTTTTGAGTGTGATTCCAAAGCTCATCAAATACTCTTATTTCAACACCTTTCACCAATCTGAAAGAATTGGATTAATTAAGGGAAATTTATGTCTAAACATCCTAAAATATTTTGAAAAATCTCTCTCTTCAGCCTTTCAAAGAAAAAAAAGCCAACTTTTAAATGCAAACCAGCACAACAAAAATGTTAATTCTTGTGCAGAAGTGAGAAAAAAACGAATATTCATGGCTCAGGAGGATGTTAATGTTCTGATTCGTGCCAGAGCAGATTTCTGGCAATTTTCATTAGGAAGAATCTGAGGCTGCCAGAGGAAAATTGCAGGATCCTGACCTTAAGAGAATTTGGAAAATGCAGTTACTGCTGCAGAGACACTGCCATGCCCACCCAGAGATGCCAGACACAGGTCAGTGGAGGCAGGCACTCGAATCCTGCCTGTCAGCTGGATGTGTGATCTAGAAAGTGATGGAGGAAAACTGTAGCCCAAGTATCACCTAAGAAAAGTCCATATCCTCAGACGTTAGGACTAGAAAACAGCTGTATTTTTGACAATAAATATTGGTACTCTTACATTATTTAAGATAAGTATTTTTGAGAGTGAATGAATACAGTGTAGTTGTAATCCCTGCTGAGCAGAACCTTACTTCCTTGACCACTAGAAAAAGCCTTATCTTCTAAGGCTGGTACATGAAGTACTTTCGAGTAAAGGTGTCCAGTGTTTTAATGACAAAACATAAAACCAGGCAAAACCCCACCTGAGTTCAGCTTTTTTGTATGAGCCTGAAATTCAGATTCAGGTTTACTGAAGATTGCTGATTACTGGAGTGGTTCAGGCTTGAAACAGAATTCTCTGCTTGCTAAAACTCAGATGCATGGCAGATATAAACTAAGTGCCATGGAAAAAAACCCCACCATTTCTGCTATTTTCTAGCAGATATTTTCTGCTACTCATGCAGAAACTTGAAATGCTGTGGGATTTATTTCGCCAGGGCAAATACCTCCATAACCTCATGTTTGCAGTTCTTCATTTTCTGTATAACTGTACATGAGAGGACAAGGAATTTCTGTAGAATTATGGTAACTAGAGATAAACTAAATGAACCCCCTCCAAAAGTCCTCACCCAGGTTAGAAGTTTCTCAGCTTTTCATGGTCTAAGTTAGTCCCGAACAACAATTCTACATCAATTAAAATGAATAAAAATTTTCCTTTGGCTCAAATGGTAAGAGGCATGTGGTTTGGGAGCAAAAGGTTATGATTACTGCTCATCAAGCTATAACCAGACTGAACTCTGCTCTGTTACACTGGTGTAAATCAGAGATAACTCAACTAGTTCTTGGAATTTATATCATGACACATTGAAAGTCAAACTGATCATCCACTTCAAAAAGACACTCTTGGAAATGGACTTTCACTGACAGATCATTTTATCATTAGTATTACTATTGCAATTCTGTTAACTGAGACACCTACTTGGTAGACATGCTGAGCAAACAAATGCAAGCGCATCCAGGGCACTGCAGGGCAGAGGGCTTACTCTAACTTGTAAGTTCCAGGTTTGGACCCTTTCTTGCACTTTCCCAGCTCCAGAAGAACAACTGAAAGTTCTGGTGCCCCTTCTCCTACCGCAGTCCTTTCCATCGTGCCTGTAAACCAATCCTTTTAGACCTGCTTCCCAGAATGTTAAGAAGCCTCATGCAATACGGCTTCAGTGGAAAACATCAGCTGACACCTATGATGCCAGCTCCAGGTTCCAGCACTGCAGTCCTCGAGCCACAGAAAACTTGGTGGGCTGGAGCTTGATCACACAGCTGCCACCACACAGTCCTGAGACACAAGGGATGAGATATGACCTAATGAGTTGAATAATTGTCAAATGTTGCATTAACACAATAATTTTGTTTATCAACACTGTGTTAATCAAAACTATTTTTAAAAGTAAGGCTCTTTTTAGCACCTGATGCTTAGTGGTTTGAGATGTATGTGCTTGATCACTGCCAGTGCACAGCTGAAAAATGGTCTTCTTGAATTGTATTTTGTGGAAATAAAATCTTTGGAGATAGTTGTTTGGATCAGTGGTGCAGTATGCACCTCGGGACAAGATGTATCTGCACTGGAATACTTTTCCCTTTAGCCAGGGTGGCCTTTGTTATAGCTGGCCAAAGCTTGAGACTTGTTATCATCAGAAAAGTTTGCATGCACTCATCTCAGAGTAAAGGTGAGAAATTTCCACCCTTTCTTGGACCTTCCTTTTATTTTCCCCTAGGTATTCTCTGCAGGATCTGCAGGTGGAGGGATTCCTTTAGCATTCTGTCTGTTACTAGCAGGCAGAGGAGCCAGTTAACACCTCTGCAGGGAACAGAGATGTGCTTCCACAGCAAAGACTGGGAGTACATGGTTGCCTACAGATCAGCTGTAATGTCATTCTGCTGGAGCTGCTGTTGGAGATTAGCAGTATCTAAAACAGGGACAGCAAAATGAGATCCAGACAAACTTTGTTAGCTCTTTTGTTAGTTTATTGTGTCTTGAGTACCATACATGTGAGCCAGAAGTATGTTTTGCAAGGAGACATTCATGTAGGACTGACATAATTATTGAACATGGCCTTTAATAGCAATCAACAAATTGTATATAATAAAGAAGTTTAATGAATATAACGTAACTCTTTTCTTAAATGTTGTTATAAAATATGTTGACTTAGCTATAGACAAATCATACATGTATGAATTTATTAAATGTGTATATGTATACATATAAAATTAAGATAAACAAAATACAGTCATTGATCAAAATTTAAACTTTCCCTTTTCTATGTTTTTGCCCTCATTAGACTCCAAGAGACTTGTGGTTACTGAATGCTTCTCAATAGAAGTCCTGTAACTTGCTCATGTGTTTTGTTTTGAGCCTTTGCTTTGCAGCTCTTTTTTCTCCAAAATTAGATTGGCAAGGATAGCTGATGTTAGTGCAAGGTGCAGGTCACTTCCTAGGCTGCTCTGGGAATTGTATGTGATGATCACCTGCTGGTGAACAGAATAAAAAACCCCTAGGAATATTCTCTTCCGCTAGTATTTTACAGTTGTAGGTGTTGTTTTTTGTACTGTGGGTGTTATGGTTGTTACAGAGGAGAAGGAAAGTTTTACAGGTGTGAGAGGTAAGTATCTTGTGCCTTCTGCCCAAGTGCAAGGTTGCATACTGGTTAACCAGATGGGTTAACCTAGGATGACATCGCTGTGACTGTGAGACTTCCTCTGTCTTCTGGGTAGCTGGTTTCCTTCTCCCACAACCCAGCAATCTTTTCTCCTTTTTTTAATAGATAGCACTAAACTTTGCACTACATTCCATAAAATAATCTCCATCTTCCGGACATGCCAACAACTTTCCATTCTCCATCCCTCTTACTTCATTGTGGCCAAATACCTCGCAGTAGATGAATAATGGGTTTATTCTTTTAAGCATGTACCTTTATGTTATCTCTTGGAATATTTTTGCTTTGCAGACTGGCACCAAAACAAAATGAAAAACATTAATGGAACTTCAAAACAAGCCACCTACTCTTAGAAACCTTACTAGTAACTTTGTCTGCTTTATTTTGATCATAATGTATTTTAAGATGTTTATCTTGGAAATGTGAATGGTGGCTGACTCCAGCTTTCATGCCTCTCATTAGTTTATTGCATCTAAAAATGACTGTGGAAACTGAAATGTATTTCTGCGTATAATATTATGGTTCTACGTATCTGTTTGGAATGAGGTTGGAGGCACAGCTTCCCAGCTAGCTGACTCTTTGGTGTGGTCCTTACACTGCCATTTACAGGGGTGGAAACACTGTGTGCTCCAACACTCTGGCTAGGGTTTCACCCCCACTTGCCTCAGGTTGGAGTGGAGTGGAGACGAGGAGCCAGAACACAGGATTCAGCTGGAGCAGCATCAGCTCAGACGTTCAAGCCAGACTTCCTCATGACACAGGAATGAACTGCCTGCTGCACGGTGCGGGGCTTGTCTTGCTGTAACCAAGTCTGACCCGTAACCTTTTATCTGAGCAGGATGAATCTCATGTGCTCTGTCTAAGGAAAGATGGAAACTCTCCAGAGTCACTCCATGTATTCTAATGGGTACACTTGTGTAAGCTCAGGCTGGTGCTGGCTTTAAAGTAAGTGTTGGCCCAGCCTTTCTCTGGAACAAGAATGGTAGGAGCATAAGTCCCTGAGCATGGACTGTTTTCCTTGCAGCACATTGCTGATTAAAACAGGATTTGCAAGAAGCAGCACTCATTACTAGTGCCCTTACAGAACGGGAGACCACCTTGCAGGACTGGCTTTGGAGATGAGGACAGAGCTGGCCAGGAACCACCAGATGTGTTGACTGCTCCATATGCAGCCATATCTCAGCAAGGCAAAGGTGCTCCAGTGTTGTGCTATCAAAATGTCCTCCTGGGAGGCTTTGTTTCATTGGCATTCATGTCCTGAGAGCCAATGAAAAGGAAGCTGGATCTCCTCCATGAGGTTTATGTTGTTCCCATTGTTACTATGGTATTTTTCATAATTTGAATACATCCCAAGAACATTTTGCATCTTCCTTTTTACTACAGATACGAACAGCTGTTTTAAAAGAAACTGATAAATGGATGAAATTTTGTGTGCTTGCCAAGTATTTGCTTAACTACAATGACTGCATTGGGAAAAAGCTGTTTCTGGACTGACGCTTGACTTGTAAATAGCCAGATTATGCAAATAATTGATTTATGATTCAGTGGGTAGTAATTTATTTAGTATCATAGGACCAGACTGCTAGTGTCATGTTCATTATTGGTATGGATAGTTAAATGAAAATTAAGATAAATCTTCTCAGGAAGTTCTCTGTTCAAAGAGAAATCTCAGGCTTGCTTTACACCCCTGATAATCAGAATTCCCCCTGGAAATCATAATTTTCACCTTGGATTAATTCTCAGCCCTTTGATTTTGGCAACTGGAATTCTCCCTGATCTCTACAGGGACGAAATTTCATCCATGTATATAACTGAATTTGAACACAGTTTGTGCTGGTTTTGGCTGGGATAGAGTTAGTTTTCCTCACAGTAGCTGGTATGGGGCTATGTATTTGATTTGTGCTGGAAACAGTGTTGATAATTCAGGGATGTTTTAGTTGTTGTTGAGCAGTGCTTACACAGAGTCAAGGCCTTTTGTGCTTCTCACCCCAACAGTGAGGCTGAGGGTTCAAAAGAAGCTGGGAGGGGACACAGGAAGATAGTTGATCCCACTGACCAGAGAGATATTCCATACCATACGGTGTCATGCTCAGCATATAAAGCTGGGGGAAGAAGAAGGAAGGGGGGGACATTTGGAGAGATGTCATTTGTCTTCCCAAGTAACCATTACACATGATGGAGCCCTGCTTTCCTGGAGATGGCTGAAGACCTGCCTGACCATAGGAAGAGGTGAATTAATTCCTTGGTTTGCTTTGCTTGTGTGTGCTGTTTTTGCTTTACATGTTAAGTTGTCTTTAGGGTTTTCTCATTTTTACCCTTTCTCTCACCCCATCCCACTGGGGCACTTAGTTGCCAGCGGGGGGACACAGTCATAGAAGAAATCTAGTTCATTTCTCAATGAGAACTAGGAGCTCCTTTCTATCTGTTACCAAAAGACATTGTTTCTCACTTGCTTTGCACAACTAGTCCAGAATGATGTAGTCTTTAAATAAAGAATCCAGGAGAGGTATTAAAGTCTAAAGTTATTTGTCAGATGAGTCGTGATACTTATTTGTAAGTAGTAACAGCTGGAAAACTTCATATTATGTGCTAGAAGGAAAATTAGGCTAAATAATTCTTTAGCAATGTTAGGATGTGAGGCAGGAAATCCGTCTTACATGGAACCACATCATGTTGCACACCTTTTTGGGGCTTTTATTGAGAAAGGATTTCTGTTTCCTTTTAAAACAGTGGAAGGGTTGTAGTAGAGAGGTGAGGAGGTGTCTTTACCTGGCAAGGAAGATCTGGTGTATACTGAGGACAAACTCAGGCAAGCTTCAGATTCCCGAGCACGTCATGATCTGGGACTGACTGAATAGAGTGAATTTGGGGTGTACCACCACTGGAAGTGGACCACCCGAGCCTGACACACCCCAAGCAACTTCTGGCATGGTGGGAAAATGTCCATGGCCTGCATACACCAACCTACCTACAAGCATTGCCAGGAGATTTGGCATAGGACCGATAAAAGGTTTTTGCTACCTGCAACACAGAACGGCAGATAAGAAAGGGTGATACACAGCAGCACCCATATGTATCTGTCAGGTGACAGCAGAAAGGGTGCTGTACATGCACCGCTGGAAGATGGTGCAGGCTCTGAGGCAAGTTACCAGGATACTGAGCTAACCAAACAACTCCAGGGATGGATGGGGTATTCGCACTAGGACTGACAAGTGTGACCCCATAGTGCTGCTGCCAACCCAGGCCAGCTGAAGGGCAGGTTGTGGTTGCTGGAGGTGCACTGCCTCTCCAGTGTTCAAAGCCTGCAGGGGTGTCTGGCACATCAGCAGCACACAAAGATACATGCCACAGGGATTGCTTATGTTTGTTTGCTTTTTGCTTAATCAATGGCCCAAGCTAGGACGCCTGCTTTAGACACTCACCCTTCCATGGGGCTCAGCTTGCGCTGGGGTGCACGGGTGTCCTGGGTTCAGCTACAGCAGTCATTTTTCCTCCTTCTTAGTAGCTGGTGCAGTGCTGTGGTTTTGACTTTCAGTCTGGGAACAACGCTGATAACACCGATGTTTTTAGTTGTTGCTCAGTAATGTTTACTCTGACCAAGGACTTTCTCAGTCTCATGCTTGGCCAGAGAGGAGGGAAAGCCAGGAGGAAGCAGAGGCAGGACACCTGACCCAAACTGGCCAAAGGGGTATTCCATCCCACAGCACGTCATGCCCAGTATAGAAACTGGGGGGAGTTACCCGGAAGGCCCAGATCGCTGCTCGGGTCGGGCTGGGTATCGGTCGGCAGGTGGTGAGCAGTTGTGTCCTTTTCCCTTGTTATTCCTCTTATCATTATTATTGGTAGCAGTAGTGGTTTGTATTATACCTTAGTTACTGGAGAGCTGTTATCTCAACCCGTGGGAGTTACATTCTTCTGATTCTCCTCCCCATCCCTCCGGGAGCGGGGGAAGGAAGAAGCGGGGGGAGTGAGCGAGCAGCTTTGTGGTTCCAAGTTACTGGCTGGGCTTAAACCACGACAGCAGGGAACAGGAAGCCATCCCAGACAGTGCTGCTGATTTGTGCCTAAGTGCCTATCTTGCCTGGGCACAAGGAGCTCAAGCCAGAGTGAGGTGAGGTAGCCAGGCATGTCAAACACGTCAGGGAAGAGAAAAACCAAACGTGAACTTAATTTTGCAGTCCAGCCTGGGCTGAGGAAGTCTGGGAACTTATCCCTTCCCCCTGTGACATATATGGATTCATTCTATATTCGATAGACACCTGACTGAGAAAGAAGGACATTTTCTCTTGGTTACCAGCAGACTGCTGATGCCAGCACACACCTGTCGAATTAGGGAAAAAGTTTTGCATCCCCAGCTGCAGAACAGAGAAGTTTCAACTGAAAAATGGGTGCAAATGTACCATTACCCTGGTGTTCTGGGTATCCTTGTAAGAGAGTTGGCCGCCTTAGGCTGAAGGCAGAGCAGACACTGCATTGCATGGTTCCAGAGAAATTGCTCTTATTGGGACATTAGGAAAAGGCAAGCTGCTGTGAACACTTCTGTCAGTTTCTGAGCCAAACTCGCTGCTGTCTGTGGATAAGCATGCTTAGGGCAAGCTGAGTCAGCCTCATTTGGAATCTGGCTCAGATGCCTCTTTACAGATGCCCGCAGTATGGGAAACAAACAAGAGGAACTGGAGATGTGTGCAAGGCTATAGGGATACTATGTCATTGGTATCACAGAAACATGGTGGGAC
Source organism: Nestor notabilis (assembly GCF_000696875.1). Classification (NCBI taxonomy): domain Eukaryota; kingdom Metazoa; phylum Chordata; class Aves; order Psittaciformes; family Psittacidae; genus Nestor; species Nestor notabilis. Next base: position 57,516 of record NW_009945291.1, read on the forward strand.
GGCTCCTATGACTGGAGTGCTGGAATGGAAGGTTACTGGCTCTTTAGAAAAGACAGGCCTGGCAGATGGGGAGAGGGAGTTGCTATTTATGTCAGTGATAGGCTGGAGAGTATGGAACTCTGTCTGGGGACAGGTGAGGAGGTGACAGAGAGCTTATGGATCAGGGTCAAACGGAGAACAGCAATGGGGGACATTACTGTGGGCATCTGCTACAGACCATCTGACCAGGAGGACTCTGTGGATGAAGCGCTCTACAGACAGATAGGAGCAGCCTCATGTTCGCAGGCCCTTGTCCTCATGGGGGACTTCAGCCATCCTCATATCTGTTGGAGGGACGGGACAAGCCGGCACAAGCAATCCAGGAGGTTCCTTCAT
>NW_009945292.1:0-5357 GCF_000696875.1 Nestor notabilis
GTTTGAACCCATCACCACTTGTCCTATTGCTCCAGTCATTGCTTCATAAGCTGATCTGTACTGACTGCAGTTCAGGTGTCACTGGGCTGCTTTTGGTCCATGCTGCCAGGCAAGACCCATCTCTTGGCAGACAAAGTGCATGCTTTCCTTTCAATAGGCTTTTCAGCAGAGAAATCCTTTCCCTTGGCTCCCCTTGAGCACAGCTGTTCCTTTCAAAGGTTTAGGCTGAAATACAGCTGGCTGAAACCTTCAGTCTGAGCCCACCAATTCTGAAGCTCCTGCTAACCCTGGCTTGCTTTCACACTCCCAGAGCTCACTTCCTGATCTTGAAGATTCGCTGCTGTTGTAAGAGGCAGCGCAAAGTGCTTTGCCCTGACACAACCACTTTGCAGAAGACATCTGCACATTCCCATCTGCCAATGCCATGCACTTTGCACACGCATCTTTCAACACCAAAGCATGTGCAAGCAGGTGGCCAACAGGAGCAAGTCCACCCTGATAATCTGTTCTTTAGCAGCAAGTCAGCTGTAGGCCACATTCCATAGCAGGAGGTAACATCAGGGGCTCTGTGTGAGTGAAGCACGGGCGAAGCGAGACAAAACCTTAATATTCCAGTTCCTGAGACATTTCAACACATCTCCGGCCATCTGTCCTTTGGCAAGGACTTGCGGTAAGGGCAGCAAGGGCAAACAATGCGTCATGCAACAAGGGTTGGCATGTTCTTCCCCAGAACTGCTCCCTATCCCCTACGTCAGCTCCAAGGTAGCTCCAGTCACTCAGGCCATCTGTCTGGTCAATTCACACGGCAGAGAGTTATGCTGCTTCTTTAGCAATGTTATGCTCAAACCATCTTAAACAACCACTGTTGCTTTTCTCAGGGAAAATCAAGTTTGGGAGCTCGGAAGGGTGGCCAATTCCTTCCCCAAAATTAAAGGACAGGAAACAAAAAGCTGAAGGCAGTAATGCACTTAGGAGCTGTTAGCATGAGTCTCCAGGCTTGTGTAAAGGCAGCCTCCTTGGACGCTTTCCCTTTCCATTTGCTCCTTGCTTAAAGCAGATTTTAAATACCTTTGTGGATGAGAACGTGGAATTGAATTCAGGCTGATGAGCCATGGATGGCATGAAGGATCTGCGCAGGACATAGATAGCATTAATAAATACATCTCCATTCCTCACAGCTGGGACAGATACCATCCCACCTACCCCCTCCCTGTGCAAAGGAGCAGCTCCAAGGGGTCCCAGCCCCGAGGAGCACAGGGGTTTCAAGTGCCCCTGTGCTCCTTAAAGCAAACTTTAAAGACTTTAAAACTCAAAAACAGCTCTCTTAGATTTTGCTATATCTTAGCCAACCCCCAGCAGTACCTCTGTATTTGTCTACACCTCTTATGGAATCATGGAATCTCAGACTGGTTTGGGTTGGAGGGACCTTAAAGCTCATCCAGTTCCAACCCCCTGCCACTAAAGCAGATTGCTCCAAGCCCCATCCACCATGTTCATATTCTCCTGTCTTTCTGCTGGGAAAAGAAAACAAATCAGGGACCTCAGTCACCTAAATCACATACAAGTCAGAAGTAATTCTGTGAATGGAAGGAAACTAAGAAAGAAAAAAAAAAAAAAAGGCATAAAAAAGAAAAAAAGCAGTGCCCATAGAATTAGAAATACTTATCAATCTGTAAAAATCCAAATGTAAGAACTAGTAGCATTGTGTTTCCCTGGGCTTCAAGAGTAATGCAGTTTCTCACATGCATGTTATAGAAGACACCCTAATATCCAGAAAGGTTACTGGGATGTCTGTTTTGATTGGTGACAACCCACCCTGCCCATGCCCTTCAGCAGCAGTGCTGCCCTTCTCCATCCTGCTTGACTATGAGGTATGCACATATTTAAGGAAGTTTTTCTGCATGTTCATAGGTTGTATTGATTTTTTTAGATCTCTAAGTAGAGCTGGAGAAAAGGATGCTCGTGAGCGAAGAGCTTTGTCTGGTTTCTGCAGCAGGTCCAGCTGATTTGACAAAAGCTCCCTCACATCATCTTGCCTACACTGGCTCTGTAGAGGGAAGAAGGGTGCTGGATGGGTGCAGTGGTGAGAGTTAGCAATAGGTGGCACGCTTGAATAGTGTTAACCCCTGCCTTCCCCCAAGTAGCCCAAGACATCCCTTGGAAGCAACCCCAGCAGCCTTTGCTCTCTTCCAAAGGCAGGCTTAGCTGAGCTCATCTGCAGGCAGATACATCCATATCCACACTGGCATCAGATCAGAGGCACAGATTTGATCAGGTCTTACATGTGGCTGTAGGTGAGCCCAGGTCCCTGGTGCTGTTTGCTGGCACTGGGGTGCTGCTGGTTTGTTCTTCATCAATGCTGTTAAATCTTCCTTTTGTCTCCCATTCCCCTCTGTTGCTCTCAATGGGCCTCTGCAGGACTCGATCTCCCACCTAGTCTGAAGCTCCATCCAGCCTGGGAATGGCTGTCTTGCTGCTGTGTTACCCCCTCTTCCCTGCTGCCTTCAAAACACCAAGCCAGATGTTCCTGGGTCCCATGGTCTTCACCAGGCAGCTGAGTCTCTCCTGGAAAGCACACGAGAGTCTCTGAGCACTGGCAGCATCCGCGTGGGTAATTCATGGCCCACTTTGTGAAGCTAGACTAAAACCTTGACAGCAATGGAAGAATTTCAAGTACACTTGAAATGAAAATATGTGGGGTTTGTTCTTAGTGAAAAAACAGGAAAACCATCCATGTGCTTGGGACCAAAGTGTTTCCTGGGGAAGGCAGAAGGACACTCTAACTGCCTGGTGCTTTTCTCATTTTTGGAAGTGCAAACATCATTTTAAACCAAAACCACAAGGGCAAGCCTTGCCTTTAGAAGCTGAAACTTCCCATGTCAAGTTTTGGTAAGATGCAAGGTGCCTTTACTCTGTTACCCAGGCCATGCATCTTTGTGCCTTGGTACCCTGAGTGGGAGGAATGCAGAATCACTTCCTGCATCTCCTCCTGAAGCATCTTTGTCATGGGATTTCCAAAGAGAAGGTGGCTCAAATGAGAGGCACAACCTGACCAAGTCTGATGGACGGAAGTGTTATGGTTTTGCTTGAACTTTAGATAAAAAGATAGCATGCTTTTTCATCACAGCTCCACCACCAGCAGCCACGTTCACACTTCATCTGATAAAAAACACCTAATGTGGTAACATAGTATTTAGCTTTCAACGTTCCCTTTCTCAAAGGCATCCTGATACTTTGCCCTATCTTGGCTTCCATCTGGGTGTATCTACATTGCTCATTAACAATGGTTGTTCCTAAATATCAAACCAGCAAAAAGGGGTAAAAGGATTTTGTCAGAGCTGCAGTAATTAATGCTTTATCTACCATGTACAGACAGTACTTTGGCTTCATCAATACTTTTAAGATAATAAACAAGTAAATAACCCTACTACCCTATAGTCAACTGAAGTTCAAGTGGAGGAGATATAAGATGAACGGATAAAGTCTTCTTCTGTGAGCCTCTGTTTACCAAACTGAGTCTCAGATCTCAATTCATAGAATCATAGAATCCCAGACTGGTTTGGGTTGGAAAGGACCTTAAGCTCATCCAGTTCCAACCTCCTGCCATGGGCAGGGACACCTCACACTAGACCAGGTTGCTCCAAGCCCTTGTGTCCAACCTGGCCTTGAACACTGCCAGGGATGTGGCAGCCACAGCTTCTCTGGGCACCCTGTGCCAGCGCCTCAGCACCCTCACAGGTGGCGATCCAATCTGAACTTCCCCTGTTTCAGTTTGAACCCATCAGCCCTTGTCCTATCATACCTATATAGGTATTTTTGTTTCAGTTCTTAATCCAGGATTTTATGTGACTGTCCCTCTAGGTGTCCGAGCAACAGGGTCTAATTCTGCTCTTCTGTGCTGAAAGTTCGATGTCTATATTTTCCTCAGCAGTGGCAGAGAAAAATGACAAAGTTTGCACCCTGGCTTGGGTATGCATCCTTATGATACCTAGAGGAAGCCCAGAAAATTAAATACAGGGAAAAAGGAAAGGCAAACTTCTACCTGTGTCCACAGTACACAGCAGGTTTGACTCTTCTGGTTTTCCTGAAGTTCTCTGCAGCTGAATGCAGAGATCTTCAGGTAACTAGCAAATGAAATGTGACTAGTTGAGAAGGGAAGTGGTTTTCCTGCATGGTAGGTTGATTTTGTTAATATCCTTCTACCTCTAATGGCAAAGGAATGCTTCGGAGAAAACATGTTTGGTAAACTTTTGAGTGTGTTTCCACTTCAGGGCTGAGAGAGCTCTAAGCCCAGGGAAGCAGGGGCCTCTCCTAGAAAAACCAGGCTTCTCAATCCCAGTATAGCTGAGGCAGAGAATGGGTGAGCCTGAGAAACTCCTGCCATTGCTATGAAGCTTTAATGGGTGGTTATGAGCTGATCTAGTTAAAATCACGCAAGTGAAATCTCAGCTTGATTTAAGTCTGGTTATATCTGTTTATATATTTCTGTATCAGCTTCATGCCTCCCTCCCATCAAGGCAAGCTCAATTAATAAGCCCTATTTTGATCAGACTCGGTGTAACTGTTTGTAAACAGGTTTCTCTAAAACCTGCTTTTAAGCTGGCTGAAGACTTGTCTTTTCTAGAAACTGAGTCAAAGCATCACCACAGGTTCCTGCATTGGGGACTGGTACATTTTTGTTTGCTTCCTGCATGTTTTTACTGAAGTCATCATGAAACCAAGCATCAGACTTAGCTGAAATACTACCTTTCCCCATTTGAGCCCCTGCTCTGCTGAAGATGGCAGAGTGGATTCATGTCGTGCTTTAGAGAACACCACGAGGACCTGACAAAGTGTGGCTGTAATGGTACCAATGGGTTGTTGTCAAAACCATGCTTCACTTATCCTTTTTGTTTCTCCTTTTCAGTTAGATGAAGTGAGGATGGAACCGGGGTCAGAAGCACTGTTTCTGTCTTTCTTCCTGAGTGTTTGGCAGTGGAGGTTTCTTGCCTGTGGCCTTTGGTAACTGTGCAGGGGATGGGGCAGGCTGAAATACACACAGTGCCTGCAGTGGGGTCTCTCCTCTTGCCCCTCCTGGTGAGGCTGTGTGTGATGTGTCTGATGATGGAGGGCAGGGCCAGCTGCACCCGGGGCTCACACATCCAACCAGCCCCTCTCCTTCAGGATCGGTCCTTATGGGATGGTGTTTTGGGGGGAGGGTGGGGTTGTGGAAGCCTGGCTGGTGCCACTGAGGCTCCAAATGGTGTCTGGGACCAGACATTTTGAACAGGACTTTGAAAGATGTGACCCATATGGAAGGTCTCATGCCAGTCCAACACTGCAGGGATGAGGAGCACAGGACACAGCAGACGATTCCT
>NW_009945292.1:5388-7420 GCF_000696875.1 Nestor notabilis
CTTGAGGATTGGAGTGGATTGGTAAACAAAAGCTATCCTCAGCAAATCACTGTTGCCCAATGAAAGCCTCAAAGTTGAAACCTCAGGTACGAACCATCTGCCCTGTAAAACCTCTTTGGGTTTCTGCTTGAGGGTTAAGAACAAGGAGCAAATCAGTGAGGCTGCCAGGCCCTCTCCACTGGGGTAAATGCAGCACATCTGCACGCCCATTCCCAAGTTTGCTCTGTTTCCACTCTGCAGCTTTGGCTCAGGAGTACAGTCACTACAAGAGCTCGGATCAAACCGAGTCAGTGTAAATGATCTACAGCAGGGATAGGAAGAGGGAATGAGGCCAGAAAGAAAGATCCCTGGAGCATTTCACCCAGTGCTTTGCGCAGCAACCCTGCTGTGGTCGGTGGAGCTGCACCCAGGTGGATAAATTTGACCCTGTGGGCGTCTATCCCGCTGAATTGGAAGAGGAAAAGTGAAAAGGGAGGAGAAATACACAGGAGTAAACTGGAATCCTGCTCTGGAATTGGAGCCATGATGATGATCAAAGAAATATACTCTTAATTTTACTTTTACAAACATAAACCCAGGCAGGAGCAATCTGGGTGGGGACAATCTGGACCATGATACATCTTCCTCTTCCCAATGCTTCCTTTCCAAGCTCAGCTCTGGCTCTGCCCTTCCCATAAGCTGTTTTGTAATCTCTACTCCTTGTTGCATTGTGTGCCACCACAAAACCAGCCCCATGACGACAATCGGGGTCTGATACGTGATGGTGAACATTCAGGGTATTTAAATAGGGTGGGTTTTAGAGTCAGGACCTTGGGGCAGATGCTGGCTCCAAATCCAAAGCTTAATTCTTTAATATTTTCTTGGAGAAAAGTGCATATCTTAAGTGTGCCAATAAATAACACTGCAGAAGGAGCATCTGAGAGTGAGGTACAATGTCAGGAGACAAAGACCCCAGGCCAAGGCAGATGGGATGAGTTTGGCTTGCTCCCAGGATTGATTACACCCTTGGTTACCATTACCCAGCTAAGGTTCCCTGTCCTCTGATGGGCACCACTCATGGGCAGGTCTGATCTTCACAGTACTTTTATCTACGTAGCTTCAGAGAGCTACAAGGCAATGGTGTGTTTTGGAAGGTTTCTCCTCTTTTCTGGAGTAGCAGCTCCAGGGTGTGCAAAGAGGAGCTGAGAAGAGCTGGTAGCAGAGCAGGAGCTGTGCCACCATCTCTGCAGATGTCACCACACAGCTGTGATAATGCCAAAAGTGGAAGCCGGGGCGTGTAGTCAAATAGGCTTTGCACAAAGGGGAACTGTATGGTCTCAGTTTACAACAGGTGAAGTTAAGCATCAGCTAGTTGCAGAAGACCAGCTCCATACCCAGCTGGCAGCACTGGCAGCAGAGCTTGGTTCCTTGGGTCAGAATGCTGCTGCGGATGAGGAACTGGTGCTGAAGCACCTCAGAACACAAACCAAAGACAGGTCAGCACAAGCGTGGCCACGGCTGAGGACTGTGCAAGATGTTCATCACCAACTGCTTCCTGTTCCCCTCCTGGTGCTGCGCTGCTCGTCCTGCTGTGTCCTGGCTGCCCATGGCCTCCCTGCATCTCCCCTCACTGTGCTCCTGCTGTTTCACTCTCTTCTCCCAAGTCTATTGCTTGTCTCAGCTCTTTGCCTGTTGTTTGCAATTCCTGGCTAATGTGCTACACCAGATGGCAGAAAAGACAAGCTAAGATCCCTTTGACTCCTCTGCTGAATGCATGTGAATCCCTGTCTTCCCAGCAGTGAGGTGCTGGCAGGGGAATGGCTGCACTTGCAGGACTGTCACCCCATGTTGCAGAGATGTCCCCTGGTGGAGAGCTGTGGGCATCCAAGGCACCTCTAGGCTGTGTTTTGCAGAACCCCAGAACAGGTCCTATCAGCAGATGTTCCCTGTATCCCTCCTCCTGCTGCTTTTCTTGGGGTGCCTGGATGCCTCTTTCCATGCTCTGCTTGAGGCTGCACCTGCTGTCCCATGCTGGCTCCTGCACTCCCCTACA
>NW_009945292.1:7467-8338 GCF_000696875.1 Nestor notabilis
TGGTCCCTGCGGTCCCGTGGTGGCCCCTTCCTCCGGGCATTTTGTCAAGCTGGGGGTTGGTGCTGGCTTCCAGGGAGAGGAGGACCGAACTTTGAGGTCTGGGTCAGCCCAAGACTGAGACATGCATCTCTTATGGCTGGGAGGGGGGGTGCTCTGGCCATTGAGGAAGAGTCTGGTGGGGGACACCTCCAGAGGAGAAGAAAGGGCTCCCTGGTGCGGTAGATGGGGCACAGGGCAAGAGGCTGTGCAATGGGAAGACATCCCTAATAGGCAGCTGTGTGGCTTGGGAAACCCACACTGTGCATTGTAATGGTGTAATGTGAAATTTGTGAGCACTCTTGGATCCCGCATCACAGTTCCAGGCAGAGGAGCTGTGTGACAGCAGCAGCAGCCAGGGACACAACAGCCCTCATGTGCTGAAGCACATGGAGACACTCGGACTCTATCTTAGACTGCTCAGGGAGGGGGGAGCCGTGATGCCCAAAGCCACCGGTGCTGTCCCTGCGCCAGCCTCCAGCTGCGAGCTCCACAGGAGCCGGCAGCTGCTGCCCCACAGCACTCAGAGCTGCTCCCTCCAGCATCCTGCACGGCTCCTGCCACAGCGCTGCCGCCGGCCGAGGAGGAGGAGGCTGCCGCAGAGCTGAGCTCGGAGGTAGGTACCGCTCACAGGCACGGGAACCTGCTTTACCCCGCCACCGCTGAGGAGAACTTGCCCAAACGTGGGCACTTTTCCACAGGGAGACTCTATGGTGGCAGTGTTTTATCCTTAGGACAGCCCCTTGTTTTCCCTCTTGTGCTCTCCTGGTGGTTTTTGGATACTGCAGAGCGGCTCTTCATCAGGGACTGTAGTGACAGGACAAGGGGTGATGGG
>NW_009945292.1:8513-24087 GCF_000696875.1 Nestor notabilis
CGGACCTGGTTGATCTTAAAGGTCTTTCCCAACCCAACCCAGTCTATGACTCTATCACTCTGTGAAGCCTAACTGCTGCCACACATCTCGCACAGCTGCCTTTGCTGCCTGGGAAGTGGCTGTATGGAAAGCTGGCCACTCCTTCTCCTCTGTTTGATCGGTGCGTGTTTGTACCCACAGCTCTGGATGAAGGTGACCATGTACATCCATCAGCTTTGTGGTGCTCCTCACCTTTGGTAATTCATTCCCTACTGCCTGTAACATGAGAAAGGAGCTGAAACACAGGCCTGCTAGGAAAGGAAAAGCATAGATGATGCTTTCAGCTCAGGCACTGTGTATTCACACTTTGGCAATGGCCAAAGGGCCTTTTCTCACCTGGCTGGTTCTCTGACACACTTCAAATGGGATGTAAGACCTCTGGATATCCCTGGTACCCCTGACTGCCAGCCGAGCTGCCTGCTGTTCATGGGAGCATCATTTTCTGTCTGGTGGCAATTCCCTCCCCACTGCGCTTGTACCACAGGTAAGCTCCTTCCATTCAGCACAGGGTGGACTGAGCTATGGCCGTGGGGCAGGAGTGGGATGTCAGGGCAACAGCAGGCAGCAGCAGGCAGATGCAGGCAGTATTAGGCAGCAGCAGGCAGATGCAGGCAGCAGCAGGCAGCATCTCTTCCCCACTGCCTGCAGCTCAGCCCTGCATGGCATTCCCTGCCACCACACAGGGAGCCGGCCGCTTCTCTGATGCTGCTGAAAACCTGTTGTTCGCTGGAAGATTGAGGCCTTTTCTTCTGGCAGATTGATTGTCAGCCAGAGCAGGCAGACCTGCTGTGCCCCGGCAGGGCGTGCTGCAGGGGTTGTGCTACCTGCAGTTATGGCTGTGTTTTGCTAGACCAACCTCTCCCAGCCCTTTGCAGGTCCCTCGGTTAGTTTTCTGTTCGTTGCATGCGTATCCAAAAGCCATCGTAAATTTGTTTCCGGAAGAGTTTTTTGGAGGACCACCCTTTGGATCAGCATTTTGATGGATGGTGGTGAATGCTACTCCTGGCATGGTTCTGTAACCCCTGCAGGCCATTTGCGTGATCTTATTGGTCACCAGCACGGTCAGGCCATAGTTTAGGATCTTAGACTCAAACCCAACTTGGTATTAAAATCATGTCTGAATATCAGGCTTGTAGGTGATTCCGAGGGCTGAGTTTTTACCACAGCAAGTAATTTAATGACCCTTTTTTGTCACAGGCTTCTAGAAAGCCTGGAGACAAACATGTAATTTCTCTATGCAGTTACTTCCTCCACAACAGGGAAGTAAAAAGGCATGTTTTAATCCAAGCTGAACATGGAGAGCAAAAATGAAGTCATGTTGGGAGCACACTTGTGGTGTTGAGTAGCGTGCCATACCAGGAAGTATATAGAACGTTAACCTCCTGTGGTATATGTGGTCAGGTGCTGTTTGATGTCTCATCAGAATACCTATTCACATTTCAAAAGGCAAAGAAAACCCCAAAGCACTGTGCATCTGGGGTTTTATGAAGTGGTTTCACTTTGCTGCCTTGGACCATGGATCTATTTTATTACATTACGATGGAGAATTTCTGGTTTAACTCTTTGGATTGAATTTTCCAAAACTGAAATGACAAACAACAGGAATAAACGAGGGTTGTTCTGACCCTCTTCAGACCCACTTCACTGACAAAAAGCCTAAATAACCACAAAGAAAAGCCTTCCTTGGCCCAGCTTATGACAATTAGCATTGGCAAAGTGAGGTGCGCAGGTTTCCCAGTGCTGACTGCCCCCACCTTCGCTCTGTACTTTTCCTTAAAGAAAACCTCTGAGTTTGGAATCACAGGCTTTGCACATGTTTGATAGAATAAAGATGAAATAAGCAGAAGCATTTGGGGTAGAAGAAACAGAAAAACCTGAACCACTATTTTTCGTTACTGGATATTCAATATTATTTGAGGCTAATTCAAGAGCTTTCATTTTCTTGAAAGATGGCCTAAAGCATTGGGGCTCAACTCTTGACTCCAGGGTTTCTCAGTTGTCCTTTGCTCTGTCCAAGAAGTGTGGACATATTACTATTAGTCTTGTCTGTAAAAGCTGGTCTTGTGTTTGGTCCTGCTCAGGAAGACTGTTCACACCCAGTGACTTCAAAACATTAATGAAACTTTTGACTTTTTACCTCTTCTGCCTACAAACTTATCAGAGGTGAGGTATGAAACCTTGAAGGTTCTTGAAATGATTGGAGAGTATCAGCAAAGAGTGAGCAAAGGAATTTCTGGGTATTATAACAGGAAATACAGATGTTACCTCTGCAGTGACAAAAGTTCATCTATTCTGTCCCACTCATTTGAAACCCACAAGAGCCCCTCTTGTGCTTTCAGTACACCAGAAAAACATGAAACTGCCGTTTGGTAATGAGAAAACCTGCCCCATGCATCTTCATACCAGAAAGATACTGCTGCTCCTCTTCAACTCAGCCTCTTGCTGGATCTGGTAGTTTTCAGGATGTTTTGCGCTGTATCTTGTATTTCCTTAGAGCTGTGCATGTCCATCCCCAGCCCACAGGAGAGGAGGATAGTGTAGGTGGTGGAGTAGCCCTGGATATCCTAAGGGATCCTCCTCACTGCTAAGAAGGGCTGATACATATAGCAAACCCATTCCTGTCAGTGCATGGTCAGTGCTGCTGCAGTCAAAGCCAAACTTGCAGCTCCAGGCTGTGGTGGGAGGAATGCCTGTCCATCCCCCTGCTCCCCACAGCTTCACCCTCTCCTGTCGGCATTACCTCCAGCAAACCTTGTTTCCCTGATAGCAGCAGGGGCCTCATTATCTGCTTGTTTTCTCAAATAAGATCAGGAGAGAGTTTAAACACAGTGAGCATTGATCCCTGCAGGTTTTGTACCGGTGCTGCTGCCTGCAGCCTAGGATAAGTCACGGCTATCTGCCAAACCCTTGTAGTGTCTGTCCTGCTTGCTCCTCATGTGTCTGGATGACTCACTGGGTCCACTGGGTGCTGAGCACAAGTGGCCATACCTCTTCACCATGATGCTCTGGCACATGGGCTCAGTGTGGCTGCAGTTGTTTGCAGGAGCGTGGATGGTGGACGTGCCTGGTGGGGACAGCAGGCTCCATGGTGGGTCTTTAGTGTTGAAAACAAGTTCCCAAGAGCCTGGTGCTGCAGCTCTGGAAAGAGCCCTATGGCCCTGACTCTCCTGACCAGAGAGCTTTGAAAGCTCTTCCTGGTACTGGTGAAAAGCCCCCAGTTTGGGACTTGGGCTGGATGTTCTCCAGAGGTCCCTTCTAACCCTAATGATTCTGTGATTCGGTGATCTAATCGTAGCACAGAAGTGTGCAAGTGTTTGTATTCTGTATGGTTGAATTGCTTTAGCCTTTCCTTCACTACTATGAGCCTGACCCGTGGACTTCAGCTTTTACCAGTGCAATTGTGATGCTCTCGTTGCCGGGCCCTTTGACTCACCACCTCTTGTAGAGCGGCTTGAGCTAACTGGGAGGTTTTCAGCACTTTGTATCTTGCACATTTCCTGCAAGAGGTGTCAGAAAAAAATGTGTTTGCTGAGATGAAGTATGCAAAAAAGAAAAAAAAAAGGAAAAAAATAGCTACACAAACCAGACCAAAAGAACCTAAAAAACCCAAGAAAAAGAATAAAGCTGCTCAGCAGCTTCCTGTTTACCAGTGGCTCAGGTATAGATTGATCAGCGGTGTTGCCAAGCTCTCCTAACACCTCCTCTCCCCCAGCAAAGCTTCTCTTCACACTCCTGCAAGGGCAGCAAGCGCAGAGGCCTGAGGGAAGATGTGAAAGACAAGACACTGCCGCACAGACACCTGCTCTGACATCGTAGCCACTGTGGTCTAGATGGGCACCACCAGTGAATGCTCTGTGTAATGCTCTTGTGATAAGAGCAGCCCGCCCTGGGGAGGCATTGCTAAAGGCACAGACCTCTCCCAGGAATATCGCACCCTGCCGCCCCACACATCCTCACACCTCCCAGGCTGGCATGACCCAAGGCAGGAGAGGCTATCCCCTTTGCAGACTGGGGCTGGGTGCTGCTGGGGCAGGGTGCTGGCTTCGGTGGCCCTTTGTTTCAAGCCAGTATGGCCAGCACCAAGCTCTGGCAGCCCTTTGTTTTGAGTCAGTTTGGTGAGGAAACGTCAGCCTACACCACAGAGGGAATTACGTGCCGGTCAGTGTAATTGCAGTTGCTGGAAAGCACGGAAGGAATAAGCAGCCTGCAAGAGAATAGAAGGAGTAAAAGACAACACACATTTGTCAAGAAGCAGCTTTATCACATCACCCTCAATTGGACGCTGGAGAGGGACTCTTCATCAGGGACTGTAGCGATAGGATAAGGGGTGATGGGTTCCGACTGAAACAGGGGAAGTTCAGGTTGGATCTAAGGCAGAAGTTCTTCCCTGTGAGGGTGCTGAGGCGCTGGCACAGGGTGCCCAGAGAAGCTGTGGCCGCCCCATCCCTGGCACTGTTCAAGGCCAGGTTGGACGGAGCCTGGGGCAACATGGTCTAGTGGAAGGGGTCCCTGCCCATGGCAGGGGGTTGGAACTGGATGATCTTAAGGTCCTTTCCAACCCAAACCACTCTGTGATTCTATGATTCTATAATTACAGCCTCATGCCAGTTGTGCGAAGTGGTGGGATCCCATACCTTGGAGCCAGCAAGCTTTCTGAGTACATCAAACACCCTTTATGTGGGTACACAAGTGGTCAGACAGTCCAAGTTCTGAGCGGTTGCTGCTGGCCAAGAGAGCTGCCCAGAGGGTGCTGCAGCAGGGCTGTGCTCTGCCCTGCACACCCGGCAAAAGCCAGTGTGCACATTACTGCTCTGGGTGAAGGGTTGGTGCATGGTTCTACTGCTTTTACACATGCCACCACCTTGAGATGAGGTGAAAATGTACTGGGGGACAGGATCGCTGCTCAGACTAACCTTATAGAATCACAGAAACATAGAACGGTTTGGGCTCGAAAGGACCTTAAAATCATCCAGTTCCAACCTTCTGCCACGGGCAGGGACATCTCACACTAGACCATGTCACCCAAGGCTCCATCCAACCTGGCCTTGAACACTTCCAGGGATGAGGCAGCCACAGCTTCTCTGGGCACCCTGTGCCAGCGCCTCAGCACCCTCACAAGGAAGAACTTCTTCCTTAGATCTAACCTGAACTTCCCCTGTTTCAGTTTGAACCCATCAGCCCTTGTCCTATCGCTACAGGCCCTGATGAAGAGTCCTTCTTGACAGATTAAAAAGCCTGTGAGCAATTGGTTGCAGTTCATTAAGGACAAGCACCAACTTCTGCACATAGGCAGGATCAACTGAGACCACAAACACAGGATGGGGAAGGCAACACTTCTGGAGAAAAGGATCTGGGGGCTGTCATCCAGCGTGAGAGAAGCATAAGCCACCAGTGGTATGTGATTGCAGAAGAAGTCAGCTACCGCAGGCAGGAGACTTCCAGTCTGCTTTGCCAGGGGCAAGGCCACAGCTGGGGCTTTATGTCTAGTTTTGAGCATTGCGATGCTAAAAGGATTAAGGAAAGTTGTGCAGCTGCTGCAGGAGAACAGTGGCCAAGAGTAACAGTTTAGAAAACATGGCCTAAAAGGAAAAAGATGATGGAATATGACCTACTGTGATTGAAGGGAAAACTGTACTTAGAATACCTTAAAGCAGCTATAAGAAAGTAGTGCTTGTTCCTCCATGGATGAGGTAAATAACTGACTCAAATCATACCAGGAGAGTTTTAGATAAAGTATTAAGGCAGATTTACTAGGAATGAGTCTGAAGTAGCACTGGGATGGTTTGTAAGGAGAAGCTGGGGGAAAGCCAGGGCTGTAGGAGCAGGCTTGGCAAGAATAGCAGTGGGACACTGCCCCTGCCTTCAAGACAGGAAATGGACTACATGATCTCCCAGTGTCCCATCCAGCCCTCTTTTGTGATTTCTCTGCTCTAACTCATTCTTGTTTGCGTCCTTCTCTGTTCTCCACCCTCAGGCAAAGCAGTGTCAGGTGCTAATCTGAGAGGTGCCATGCGCTGATGCACCAAAGGTATTGGACAGCAAAGTGCTTCAGGGTGAGAAGTACATCAGATGAGGGTCAGACAAGGGACAGTCTTGTTCTCAAGGATTCCATATGCACGAGGTGGATTTGGTTACTTCTTTCTGTCCCACAATCACCCTGTTGTAAAACATGGGTGAGAAAACCCCTCTCGCTGCTGACATTTCTGTGAATGAGTTACTGTGCTGGGAGTTTTGCAACGCTCTGATTCCTGCTTGGCTGAAACTAAGCAATTGTACGAGGCTGCAGCTGTCACAGCCATAATCCTGTGGCTTTGGTGGCGGCAGTGATAAGCAGAGCGTGGAGGAGAGAGAGCTGATCCAGGCCTCACCACGCACCTCCAGCTGCTTCTCCTCCACAAACTCAGCACCAGCTTTTGGAGGACGCCCCAGATCACAGGGTTTTTTCTGCACTGAGCATCCGCTGCAGAAGAGAGAGCCGGTGCAATGCAAAATAGGCTTTTCATAGGCACATTTGCACAGGTAGCACAGCCAGCAGGGCCAGGGCAGTGACTGTCCCCCTGTGCTGGGCACTGGTGAGGCTGCACCTCGAATCCTGTGTTCAGTTCTGGGCCCCTCACTGCAAGAGAGACATTGAGGTGCTGGATGGGGCCAGAGCAGGGCAATGGAGCTGGTGCAGGGCCTGGAGCACAAGTGTGATGAGGAACGGCTGAGGGACCTGGGGGTTTAGTCTGGAGAAGAGAAGGCTCAGGGGGGACCTTATCGCTCTCTACAGCTGCCTGACAGGAGGTTGCAGTGAGGTGGGGTCGGTCTCTGCTCCCAAGGAACAAGGGACAGGACAAGAGGAAACGGCCTCAAGCTGCACCAGGGGAGGTTTAGATGGAGCTGAGGAACAATTCCTTGCCCAGAGGGTGCTCAGGCATTGGAACAGGCTGCCCAGGGCAGTGCTGGAGTCACCATCCCTGCAAGTGTTCACACCCCGTGTAGACGAGGCCCTCAGTGACATGGGTCAGTGGTGGCCTTGGCAGTGCTGGGCAACGGTTGGACTGGAGGAGCTTAAGGGTCTTTTCCAACCTGGTTCATTCTATGGTTCTATGCTTGCATACACAAGCGTGTTGTTGCAGTGATGCATTCACTGTGGTGGAGGGTGTCAATGCATCTGCTGACCAAGCTGAAAAGAAAACTAAACATTTCTGTCTACTCTCAGCAGAACAGGTACATCTTAGTTCTACTGGAAATCCTCTGAAGCTTCGAAGCCTGCCTGGTTTGAGGAAGCAGGGTTAGAAGAAGAGGTTATTTATTTGTAAAGTGCTGTATTTGAAAATGACACCTTTAAGAATGAAAAATGGCAATGTTTTGGCTGGAACTTGTCAGAATAAGGTATTGTGATCTTTTACTTTTCTTTTTCCTCTAATTTGAAAGGGGGAATCCCCCTCAAAATGACTCAGCACTTACAGAGATTTTTGTCAATCTAAATCTATTTTTTTGATGACAAAAAAACCCCAATTACTCAAAATCTCACCTCGTCACAGAATCTCACCTACCTCTTTGTACACAGGCATACAAACATGTTATCCCCATCAAGAAAATGAAATGAGCCATTCTGTGTGTGGCATATTTGTACCTCTACACTGGCAGTGGCTGATTAAACAATTTTGATTAATATCATGCGGTCCTACTAAGATGGTGTGTTGATAGCTGAGGCTGATTGTGGAATTATAGAAGCACGGAATGGTTTGGGTTGGAGGGATCTTAAAGCTCATCCACTTCCAACCCCCTGCCATGAGCAGGGACACCTCACACTAGAGCAGGTTGCTCCAATCCCCTGTGTCCAACCTGGCCTTGAACACTGCCAGGGATGGGGCAGCCACAGCTTCTCTGGGCACCCTGTGCCAGCGCCTCAGCACCCTCACAGGGAAGAGCTTCTGAACGATAGACCCAAACATTGTGGCAATAACTGAAAAAGGCAAAGATTCCTCACGGACCACTCCTATGGTTTCCTCCTTTAGCTCCCAGGTGAGTGCCAGCTCTGTCCACCCAGGGCTTGGTGTCCTTCTTGCCCATCCTTGCTTTCTGTGGGAGAGGGGTGCAAGGGATTCACCAGGGGGGTACAGCCAGGAAAGGGTGCTTGTTGGTCCATGCAGGCAGCAGAGACACTTGCAAGAGGGATTTTGGGGAAGACGGATGGCCAGGAAGAGGAATTTGGGGTGAGCTGTTCATCAGAGTGCTACCTGCCACACCACTCTCACTGTGCAGAGGACATGCTCACCCTGACCCCCTGCCTCTGCCTTCCCCTGCAAAGTCGAGCTGTCATCAGTGATGATTCCTGGTGGTTTACAAACCATGTTAGCTGAGCAACCCAGTATCTCTGAACATGCATACCCCCTGCTGCAGTCAATCCAGCCTTTGTTTCCTCTACCGAACTAAGTCACCTCTCCTCCTCTTCTAGTATAGGAGAGTAAGAACTCTGAGATGTAAGGTGAGGGCTGGTTTGAAAGGGAAAGGCCTCTAAGAAGCTGCTCTTATTTGACTGTCAAGCCAAGGCAGAGGAAAGTCTCTGGGTAAGAGTGCCTGACTCAGATGGTTACCACCGTGTTGAGATGGGTGGAAGCAGAGCATCACATCAAGGCAAACTTGTCTTCCACTTTCCAGATGGGTGCTACGATAGTGCGCAGTTCCAGGAAAGATTTAGTCTTTTCTTGGGAAATATCCTACCAGGTAGTGTATCTTACTCTGCTTTTATTCCCATCTTTTCGTAATGGCTGCTACACCAACACCACAGCCTTTGCCGTGGTGTCAGAAAGATGCCTCCCATCCACTTGACCAAACAGCCAGAGCTATGCCAGGGCTTGCGGCTGAGGCTCCTGATGCCAAAGCAAGCTCTTGCTGGTGGTGTCTTCTGTTTCAACCACAGTTTCCTTTCTGTGATCAAACTCGATTCACCTAGACCATCTGTAGGAGGAAGGAGAGGTTTCTGCAAGAGCAGGCATAGCAGTTTTGCAGCAGCTAAGCTGGCTGTCATCCCCAGTGACAAGAAAGCACTCTGGGACTAATGTCAGAGGCTGAGTTAGTGTGCATGGTGGTTCCCCCAGTGCCAGCAGGTATGGCTGGCTGTAGGAACTGCAGATGTGGACATGCTGTTTGCCTCACAGCAAGATTCACTGTGGTCGTGGCATTTGCCACGGCCTTTCCATTTTACATGGGCTTCAGTGGAGCATCACTTCCTTGACCCCGGGGCTCTGAGTAGTTTGGGGGAGAGGAGCTCTGCGTTACTTGAATGTGCTGGTCGCTTTTAGGCTGACAGTGTCTTCAGCTACATGAAGCATTGCATGGGGTTTTTTTTTCCCCACTGAGGCAGCTTTTCTGAATTAAAACCAGCAGAAACCACAACTTCAGAGAGCCACTGTGACTGCTGCAGGCTGACCGTGGCAACCACCAAAACACAAGACAAACCAGAAGGCTCCTTCTACAGTGACATTTTCCCTGTGCTTTTGAACCTGAGATGCCTTGCACAGGTGTTTTCACAGAGGTGGTGGTGCCACATAGCTCTTCCCTCTGCTGTTCTGACTGGGGGCATGAAGCATGGAGTGTGGCATGGCTCCTACACCCAAACTGGACATAGGCTGGAGCACTGGAGATACCAGCAATCAATTGCCTCTCTAGCTGTAAGGTCTTTCTCACAGGAAAGCCCACAAGAACGTGGAGAGACATCACTACCACTGGTATTAGTGTCCAGATAAATCTCAACTGGAGCATGCTGTGAGGCAGCAGCCAGGGCTGCCGGAGAAGGGAGCTCTCGGGTGGGTTTTGGATGGGTTCTTAGCAAACAGATCTAAGACCTCTCTTCCCTCCATGTCTCACCCAGCACCTTGGGATCACCCCCAAAGCCCTGGGAGGGACTGTTTGGTGCCTGCTGCCCCATCCCCAGCTATGAGAGCCTCCAGGTCCGGTGTATCCCTTCGCACAAATAACCAGCGGCCGCTTACACTAGCTGGTTTGCTCCCCTCCTGCAGGAAGGCTGCTCCACAGTCCCAGCACCAGCTCCCTTCAGCCCAAGGCGCAACCTGCAAACACTGTTCTGCTATGCCTGTGCTTTCTGTAAAATAAGACAATCCTCTTGGCCATCTCCCTGCTGGGTTGTCTGTACGTTCCAAACGTACCCCTTACATGACTTTACCAGGCTAAGCCCAGCTCTCTCATGCAGATGATCCTGCCACCTCGCAGCCTTTCTGCACCTCTTTCCGCCTGAGTTCACCACTTTCAAGTGCAGGTGACCTTTAACAGCTCTGTTCAAACCTCTTGCTGGTTTACCACATTTTTAATTTGTTATCCTCCGCAGATGAACTTCAAAGGGTGTTTGTTGGCTCAATAAAAGTCCTTGTTTGCCTGCATGGTCCTTGTGTAACTCAGGAGGAGGTGTAACTCAGGATCATGGAATCAAAGAATGATTTGGATTGGAAAGGACCTTAAGATCATCCAGTTCCAACCCCCTGCCATGGGCAAGGATGCCTCACACTAGACCAGGTCGCCCAAGGCTCTGTCCAGTCTGGCCTTGAACACTTCCGATGCTACTTACAGACTGAAAAAGGGTGGGAAGGATACAGGTCATTACAGCCTGGCTCATAGCTGATGGTGGAGAACATCAGAAATGCATCCCTCCCATCCTTCCCCTTCCAGATAACCTCCTTGGAGCTTTCAAGGGAAGTGTAGCATACCTTCAGCATTCAGCCTCCTACATCTGTGAACATACTAGTGGTCATTTATCTCTACCACCCTCCAGCCCAGCAGTGCTCTCTCTGCCCATGCTCCCCTTGAATTACCTGTAAGAGAGTGAGTAGCCAGATTAGTAATCTCCTAAACCCATCTCTGCTCCCTTTCACTGCCTTCAACTAATCCGGTGCCTTTAGTGAAATGTCTTCCTCCATTGAGGAAAGCTTGGAGAATGACTCTGTGCCAGGGTCACCCATCACCCTGGAAGCTCCAACCACAGCAGTCACCAGGCCTGCTCACCTCTATCTTCTCTTTTTTCACTTGAATTCAAGCTCTTTTCCTTGCTTTTAAGGTTCTCTGCATCTTCTTGCTTGCTCCTGCTTTCTCCAACACACATAGCACTCCCTCTGAAGTTTCTCTGCCACACTCTTCCACCTTCATGCCTCACTTCGCCCGTCTGTGCAGAACTGCTGCTGCTGCACGTACACAGCTTGAAGAGCTCCCCATTGAAAACAACAGACATTTTGAATGAACTGAAATCATTTGCAATACCATAATACCTGCAACAGAAAATAATTCAAGAAAAAATATAAGATTTTTTTTTCATTTTAGAATATGCATGAATATTTAAAATTTAGATATATTTCATCCTTTTATTGCTTTCATGACAAGCTATTCTTACTAGCAGCCTTCCAGCGTCTGAAGGGGGCTACAAGGCTGCTGGAGAGGGACTCTTCATCAGGGACTGCAGTGATAGGACAAGGGGTGATGGGTTCAAACTGAAACAGGGGAAGTTCAGGTTAGATCTAAGGCAGAAGCTCTTCCCTGTGAGGGTGCTGAGGCGCTGGCACAGGGTGCCCAGAGAAGCTGTGGCTGCCCCATCCCTGGCAGTGTTCAAGGCCAGGTTGGACACAGGGGCTTGGAGCAACCTGCTCTAGTGTGAGGTGTCCCTGCCCATGGCAGGGGGTTGGAACCGGATGATCTGAAGGTTCTTTCCAATCCAAACCATTCTATGATTCAATGTTAATAATTTCTGGGCCATACTAATGCACAAACCATACAATGGAAAAGGGGGCACCTTTAATTGCCCAATGTTTGATCATAAGAAGAAATGATGAAAGTTATTGATTTCTAAACAAATAAAGTAAATAGAATGGAGTTACATTATGTCTGTAACAGTAGGAGGGTTGTAACAATAAACCCTGTAACTGGGTGCTTGGAGGCAGGGTGATGCCGTGTTCATTGGTAGCATTTTGAATTCCTCGGGGGAGAGGTCTTTTCTTTCTGCCTGTGCTACTGACTAGCCCCAGGTCCTTTGGCTGCACCCAAAGCAGCATGGCCAGCAGCTCAAGGTCAGGCTGGATGTGATTTTGGGCAACCTGATCTAGATGAAGATGTCCCTCCTCATTACAAGGGGTTGGACTAGATGAGCTTAGAAGGTCTCTTCCAACCCCAACTATTCTGTGAGTCTATGATTCTATAAATAGGTCCCTTTGTCCCTAGCCCATTTTCTCACTTTTTTCTTTGTCTGCCTACAACTTTTAGCTCTTGTCTTTTTTTGGGACCCTCTTTCACTATTCATTTATGCAACAGCCAGCAAGCTGGAAAGCTACTTCGGGTTGGAGCTGCTACCAAAGAAGAGGTTAATGACTTTAATAACAGCCATGCTTTGGATCTGCCAAATACTTGTTTGAGTCTCTTGGGCAAAACTCGTCTTCTCTGTGCTCCTGTAAATCAGGAAAACAGCTTGTTGAGATTAAAGGTTAAAAGAAGTAGCATTTGGCTGACTTATAAATCATCACAGTTTAGAGTATCATACAAAATAGAAATCATTTAAAGTTATTGAATAAAGTAAAAAACTTCAAGCTTGTTTTTGTTTCAATATTTTACCCTTGACCTAAAATAATGCACTAGAATATACTTAAAAAAAAAAAAACCCAGGTAGCAAAGAAGCTCTGAAATAGCTCCACTTGAATAAAAGCTGCTTAAAAAATTGTTGCAAAGAGGTATCAGTAGCTGTGAGTTCTTATTTTGCTCCTAAAGTTAATGCATTACTGATGGGGAGAGCCACAGCCAGAGTACAGATACAAGTTGATCTTAGCTGAAGGAAACAGAACACTAAAATAACGCAACTTGGAAATTATCTACCAGCTTCTGTAGAAAGCTGCAAGTTTATGTATGTGTTCTGTGATGGAGACATCTCAACTTTTCACCTCTGTCGGGTGGCTGTGAAGCAGTGGGATTTAACAAGTGCATTGGAAGGAGAACACCTGTTCACGCGCTACCTTTGCTGCCTCAAAAAGAGCTGTGTTTGAGTTCTGTTTCATATAATGTGTTTGTGTCACCTCTTTTCCTGTTTACCACAGCTTCAGCATCTTCTATTTGCCTCTATTCTGTAAGTAGCAGCTGCCCATTCGACACCTGCATATCACCAAAGCTCAGCTATCTCCACATGTGATAGAGTAAACCTCCTGGAAACTCCCAAGCCCACAAGACAGGACAAGGACACAGTGGAAGGACAGGACCAGGGCCAGCGGAGAGAGTAGAGGCTTCTTGCTCTCAAAGGTAAAGTCCGTCCATATTTAACGTGCTACCCATAAAAGTAATAGTGTAACTTTGGCAAGGAGGGGGAAGGGACCTGCAGCAGTTCCCTGTCTCTTGATACCCTCCGGAAAACTGCTTTTTCATTTTGACTGTTTCACTGACTGATGTGAAGAGGGGAGACAATGTAAAATGTGCCCAGGTTGGAAGCTGTCAAAGGTATTAAACGTTGCAAAAGTCATCTGAAAGTGTGAAGTGGAACTTCTCCAGTCCTTATTCACCCCAGGAAATACACTTCTGAATTCTGCCAAAATCTATAAACCTACAAATCTGTATCTATGTATGTATTTGTACATCTCTATATGTCTATAACACAGGATTCATTATTGTTTGATTTTTTTTACTTTTGGTTAAACCTGTTGACTGCTTTTAAGGGGTGTCTGACAGGAAATAAGAAAGTAAAGCCATTGCTGAAATGCTGACAGTCATAGTGGCGGGGGGGAGGGTGGTCACAAAAGCATTAGCAGGAAACATTTTCTACCCATGTGTTGCTGCATGAACAGCTGTTATTTAGTGACTCAAAATGCCAATATTCAGGGGTTTATGCATGAAAACAAAGTTGAAATTAATGACACAAATGTCTTACCTACAGCTGAAACCTCAATATAGGAAAGCATCACATGAACAACATAGATTGCAGCACTGCTGTCTTTTCATTACTTGTATTTATGAACAAGGAACTCATACTGAGGGTTGAGAGCTGTAATTGTAGATGGTTTCTCTGCATTGCGTATGCCAATTGGCTTTGGAGGAAACAGTCCTGGTGACCCAAGAAAAGCTGAGGCAGATAGTGGGGCATCAGTATCCACAGCTGGAGCAAACGATGACACTTACTCCAGCTTTCATCTGTGCTGTGCATACTGATCTTCCTATTTATTTCCCTGCACAAGGTGGCACAAGATGGCCAAGAAAGGGTGAATTCTGATGCCTTCCTTGTCAATATGAATGTTTTCACCATTCTCTGCCTTTTTGTATACCCAAGCAGCAATTTTTAACTCAGGAGAGCACGTCCTCTGCTTTAATGAATTACTCACTGTCAATTATATTATTGCTAGAGCTTAATAGCAATGATTATTTATAGTCCTGGAAACTGTATCTTTGAAGCTCTTTCAAGGTGTGATCAACCTGTACGCAGGCATAACATAGGTGCAGTGAACAAGAAACATACAAATGTCTTAGCAATGACAAGGCAAACACCTTTGAAATA
Source organism: Nestor notabilis (assembly GCF_000696875.1). Lineage (NCBI taxonomy): Eukaryota > Metazoa > Chordata > Aves > Psittaciformes > Psittacidae > Nestor > Nestor notabilis. The sequence goes on from NW_009945292.1 coordinate 23,068, forward strand.
GTGTCTTTTGAAAGAACCATCACTTCTTAAACTGTGAGCACCTCACTCCGCAAACCAGATCCCTCTTACAGGGGTGATGAGGTGACATCTGTAAACAAATGAACAAACAAAACACAAAAGGTGGCTTAAAGCACTAACTCCCTTTTGGAGAGCAGGTCAGACTGTTTTAACACTGTCTTCACTGCAAAGATTCAGAAAGGACAGAGAGGAAATGCTCTCCATGCCCTGATCAGCTCAGCTAAAAATGTGCTGGTGCTGCTGGGTAATGGCTTCTTCAGTCAAGACGCTTTCATAAGGGTCTTTATGCTACAAGCAAAGAACTTCCCCAGCCCAGGGAGCACAATAAAACCCAGATTCTTAGATCAGATGCAGCTGTTGTGCCATTTTACACCATTACAACTATTCAGAGCATGAATTCTTTCTAGCGATAATGGTTGGACTTGATGAAGTCTTAAAGGTCTTTTCCAACCAATGATTACTCTATGACAACTCTATGATTCTATGATGAGGGGCTAACTGACTGCCACTGAGGCAGTTCTGGGGAAACCAAGAGCACCCCAGTGCTCATACCTATGCATGTACAGGAATGGTTGGCAGGCTTCCAGTGCCAACCCAGTGCTTTTGGGTGGCACAAATGAGACCAAGACTGCATATTGCAGTCCCTCTCTGCCTGGAGGCTTTCCCACGGGCTCGATGCGGCACAGAGAGAGGCAGAAGCCACTCCGGGAGTCCTGTGCCAGGACAACCAGCCATTTATCCCTTGCTCTTTCCTGCACAGGTATCTGAGATGAATCCCACAAGCCCGTTCTTTGGCACAACAGAATATGACTATGGATATGATGAAAACACTGCTCCATGCAATGAAGGAAATGGCTTTCACAGGTTTAAATCCCTCTTCCTGCCGATTCTTTACTGCCTTTTGTTTGTCTTCTGCCTTGTGGGAAACTCCTTGGTCCTTTGGGTTCTCCTGACCAGGAAAAGGCTGACGACAATGACTGACATCTGCCTGCTGACACTCGC
>NW_009945292.1:24118-27765 GCF_000696875.1 Nestor notabilis
TCATTGTGCCTCTCCCTTTCCAAGCCCACTACGCTTCAGACCAGTGGGTTTTTGGCAATGCTATGTGCAAGATAATGGCTGGCATTTATTACACAGGGTTTTACAGCAGCATTTTCTTTATAACCCTCATGAGCATAGACAGGTATATAGCAATTGTCCATGCTGTCTATGCCATGAGGATACGGACAGCCTCCTGTGGTATAATCACCAGTTTAATCCTGTGGCTGGTGGCTGGCTTGGCTTCTGTACCCAACATCATGTTCAACCAGCAGCTGGAAATAGAGCAGTCTGTGCAGTGTGTCCCTATATACCCCCCAGGTGACAATACCTGGAAGGTTGCTTCTCAGTTTGCATCCAATATCTTAGGCCTCTTGATTCCCCTTAGTATCCTCATCTGCTGCTATGCCCAGATACTGAAAAACCTGCAAAAATGCAAGAACCGGAACAAGGTCAAGGCGATCAAGATGATTTTCATCATTGTCATTGTTTTTTTCCTCTTCTGGACTCCCTTCAATGTTGTGCTGTTCCTCGACTCCCTGCAGAGCCTGCACATCATCAATGACTGCAAGGCGAGCTACCAGATAGCCCTGGCCCTGCAGCTGACGGAAACCATCTCCTTCATCCACTGCTGCCTGAACCCCGTGATCTACGCCTTTGCTGGGGTGACATTCAAGGCCCATCTGAAGGGACTGCTGCAGTCCTGTGTCCGTGTCCTCTCCAGCCCCATTGGAGGTCCTGGGGCTGGTCAGTTGTTTTCAGCACCCAGCCAGATCTCCAGCTGCTCAGACAGTGCAGTGATCCTGTGAGCCCAGCTGAGCTGCCTCCTTCTGGTGTGAATAGTTGGCCTAAGGTCTGACATGGACCTGAAAGCTGTACCATGTGTGCAACATCCTCCTGGGAGAACCAGTATACCTCCTTTTGGGTTATGCTGTGAACATAAGAAGAGGCCACATTAGTTTCCTAAGAGCACCGGTGCATTTGTAAAATGGTGACCTTACAAGCTTGCCCCAGAGTGGGTTTTAGTTAAGCTTTAGAGCTCTTTTATTTCAGCAAGTAGCATGCTTCTTCTACTATTTATTTTCTCCTCTGATGAAAGCATCACTTCTGCCTCCCCCCAGACTATGCTCTGCCTTGTGGAAGCTGTTCCATACATGAATACCTACATCCCTGGGACAAATGTGGGATGCTTCCCCAGGAATGCATGGGGTTAGTTCACATTGCAAAGAGGGAATCAACTTAGCCACTGTCACCATTCCATTTTGCTTCAGCTCCCAGATAAAGAGGCCATTCAGCCCAGGGCCCTGTTGCTTTCCTGTGGGATGATCCCAGGGGACACAACTGGGAGGGTCCCTAGAGCTGCTGCTGCCCAAAGCAGACTTTGGGGTGGAGATGCCTTCATAAATAGCAAAGCAACACCTCCAGGTGCCTCATAGAGGCCCATACGCTTGGATATGTCATCATCAAAGCAGCCTGGTAGTCTGCATCACTGCTGGAGGTGTGGGACCTCCAACTCTGCCTCCAGCATTTGCTGCTGAATGTAAGCACCACAAAATGTAGCATGTAGCATGTAGGCTCTGTCTCTTTTCCCATACATCATTATCTCCTGCTGCTTTAGAATTGTCTTCTTTGAATAAACATATTAACTGCACCTCTTTGTCTTGGCTCCTGAGTCTTTCCAAGGGATGACAAGCTTTGATTAGGATGACGAAGAGATGTTCAAGCCAGTGTCACATAAAACACACTGGATGGAATTGAAAGGCTCCCTTGAGCTCCTTGGCAAAGTAAGTCTTGCCTCCACCTTTGCGCTCAGAAAGTTTTGCTCTTGAAATCCCAATAAAGATTCACAGTGTTGACTGGTATTTAAGAATCCAGAAGTGTAGATCTAACACCCACCCCACCCCACCCCACCCCATCCTCTCTCAAGCACTGTTGATCTTTCATAGATTAAGATTGTGGATCCTTAGGACACTTTTCCTTTCAGAACGCTCTTTCTCTGTCTAATATGGCTGCAGAAAGGAATAATACAAGTAGCTATTTTCCCCCTTTTATGGTATGAACTACCAGAATAGAGACACAAACATACCCAGCATAGCTCCCAGTACTCATATACAGCAGAGCTCTCAAGAGCATTGTACCTCTTCTCTAAACATGACATTTAATGTTGTAAATCCACAGAACTTTACGCTACTCTTACATGTGATGGAAAGAATCTATGGAGACAGTAAGCAGTGCTCAAAAATGTTTGCACTTCTGTGCACTGAAACAGGTCTGGGTAACAGCACCAAACTACTAAGATACTATTAAGAAGCTGGTGCTACCATCTTTTCTGTCACAATTATTTTTAGGTAGAAACTTGTCAATGACAATCTGCTTTCTTTTGCAGATACAATATTGTCCTTCGGATAAAGCAGATAGCAGATGCACTATTTCCTCAGTTGCAAGGGTTCTGACACGAAGTAAAACTGGCAAAAGGATTATGCAATCTGCTCAGATCAGTTGGGTTTCATGTGCTGAGATGTTGTCAGATGCAAAGGCAGCAAAGAACATTCAGGTTTGATATCACCTGGATTTCCTGGTGCTGTGCGTAATAATGTGAATATATATGCCAAATATCTAGGCTAATGTTGTTCCACTGAATCAGTGGAAAGTTGGTCACTATTCTGAAGAGGATGGAGTAAGGAAATGACTGCTGTTTGTAGACCAGATCTCCTAATCAGATGTTGCACAAATAAAGCAACTGATGTTCCTCCGAAGACCAAGCTGTAACACCTACCATTGCTATCAGATCGCTAAGTACTGCTTTTCACGTTGGTAACGTTTTGCTAGCCAGTTCTAGAAGGTTTGTGAACCTGACTGAACTTTCTAACTACTGTTTTTCATCTAACATGTTTCACAATCCCCCCCATTTCATGTCTTCTGCCTTTTTGCATGATGCATAAGGCACTGAAAGTCTGGGATTTGGATTTGCCCTTAAATCATGCAATACAACTCTGGAAAAAAAAATATCACATTAAACATCTTACAATAAATTTCTACAGACCAGTCAGTCTCACCTCTGTGCCTGGCAGGATCTTGGAGCAGATTCTCCTGGAAAGCATGCTAAGGCACATGAAAAACAATAAGGTGGCTGGTGACAGCCAACATGGATTCATGAAGGGGAAATCCTGCCTGGCCAATTTGGTGGCCTTCTATGATGGGGCTACAGAACTGATGGACAGCAGCAGAGCAGTTGATGTCATCTACCTGGACTTGTGCAAAGTGTTCGACACTGTCCCACATGACCTCCTTGTCTCTAAATTGAAGAGACACCAATTTGATGGATGGACCACTCGGTGGATAAAGAACTGGCTGGATGGCCGCATGCAAAGAGTTGTGGTGAACAGCTCAATGTCCAGTTGGAGACCAGTAACGAGTGATGACCCTCAGGGATCGGTGTTGGGACTGTTCCTATTCAACATCTTTGTTGGTGACATGGACAGTGGGATTGAGTGCACCCTCAGCAAGTTTGTGATGACACTGAGCTGTGTGGTTCTGTTGATATGCTGGAGGGAAGGGATGGGATCCAGAGGGACCTGGACAGGCTGGACAGGTGGCTAGTGCCAACCTCATAGAGTTCAACAAAGCCAAGTGAAAGGTCCTACACCTGG
>NW_009945293.1:0-390 GCF_000696875.1 Nestor notabilis
AGGGAGAGGACAGGGAGAGGCAGCAGAATAAAGATCAGGCTGGTGAGTCTGTCCACCCAGGTAAAGGCAATCTGCACAAAGCAAGTCCTTCCTACCTCAATAGGCTTGAGGCAAATGCATCACAGGGAGAAAATGATGTAAGGAAATCTCAGAGATCCCAGGGAGGTGTGGATGTGACGGGAAGAGTCCTGAATAGTTGCACATGGCAGAGCTTGGAATTCCCCCTGGCAGATTTATTATAAAATAGTCAATTTCTTGTTCTGGTGGGGAAAACCTTTTTCCTAAGGAAAAAGTAAGTGAACTTCTGTCATTGTGCCCCCTTTAGCAGTGCTATGTTGCTCTGCAGTCTAGAAAATGCCTTTCCTGTTTGGACCCTACTGTAAGGGAAAG
>NW_009945293.1:432-6486 GCF_000696875.1 Nestor notabilis
TTCTTCACCAGCCTGGATGTAATAATATGGCTGGAAGTTCTGCTTTCAGTATTCTTTTTACCTGAATATTGATAAAGAATCTAACAAAAAATGAGTATTGCATCTATTCTTCAAATCACTGTTTTCTGCAACTGTTTTCTCAGTTAAATAGTAAAATAATAAACCAAAATAGTTACATAAGAAACCAAAAAACTTTGCAAAAGGCAATGTTTTCCACGCTTTCTAGTTCTTTACCCTTTCAGAAGCTTTATCACATCTCAGCTCACCATTGGGTTAAACGTGCACAGTTAAAATATAATACTCTTGAGCCTGTAGCTAGAAGTCTGTTGGAGGGGTTATGAAGAACAGAACTAATTAAATGTCACTGTTGGTTTCCATAATGTGAAACAAAGTACTTTGGGAATGGGGAATTACAGGAGCTTTCAGTAGTTCTGGGTGTGGACTGATAGGATTCCTTATTAACTCCTTGGGGAGGACTGCAAAAAGCCTGTCATCCCCTTGTAGCATGTCTTGGCCTACACATCTTTGTGACAAAGTTAAGTCACACATAATGTTTCTCACTGAATTTTGTCCTTTCAGATTTTCACATGAAAAATGCAGGTTTGTCATTAAGGTATACATTGGGTTTGTTTTAAGCAAGAGAGAACAGCAATAGCACTATCCATTGCAGGACTGTCATTTACAGAATAGAAGCATTTTCCTTATGGAAGCTCTGAAACATCAAGTAGCATCACAGCTGGCTATTTAAGGTAAGAGGTCAGATAGTGATCAATTCAAATAACATAAAATCAACAGAATCCTCTCCCATCCTCATGTGTAACTCCACAAATCAATGTGGCTTGTAGAGCTGAAGTTTTATTGCCATTAACCTTATTATTGAACTTGCATCTTCTTGCTTTGGCACATTTATGACTATTTTTGCTCATTTTATTTCTAACACTCCTCAAGCAGCTCACATTGCCTGTAGTTTACCTTCATCTTCCACCATCATCCTGGTATTCACTGAGAAAGAACAAAATCATGGTCACTTAATGACCACTTACCTCTCATCTCCGCAGCATTACTACGAAGCCATCAGCAAGGCTAAGTTTCTGCTCATTTTGAGGGTTTTGAGGTCATCTTCTGCTTTTCTGCATCTTCCTCCTCCTCTTTGCTGAATGAGTCTGTACTAACCCCAGGACTCTGGATTCTGGATAACTTGCCCATGTGGGCAATGCCCAAATTAAGGTTTTGGCTTAGAATTGTGGGGTGGTTTCAAAACTACATGGACTCTAAGGGGTCAGAAATTAGTTTTCCATGGGAGGCAGGAGCCTTTGCTGGAGGACTGGTCAGCATGAAAATGGCCAAGAAAGGCCCTTGAGAAACCCCTTGCTGGAGTAAGTACATTTATACTCTGCCCATCTGTTGAAGTGATTTATCTTTAAACCCTGAAGCTGTCCTGTGCTCAGTGCTCCAAATATCAACTGTGGTCCTGCCTGTCTTGTGAGAGATGCATAAATTTCTTCATTTAGACTCCAACCCCCCCCATCCAATGCATTCATTGCATTCGCTGGAACAATGAAATTTCAGATTTGGCAATAGATTGTTCTGCAGACAGGAAATTATCTTTCAATGAATTTTTACATAACTTAAAGTAATTGAATGCTTAATATTTACAATATTTTTCTATGAGTACTTAAATATTTGCACATAAAATATATTCTTTCACAATGCTAATAAAGTCTAAGGACCTAATAGTCACATTCATTGTAAGAGGCAGTAAATCATCTTTGGTGAGTTTACTTTTACTTCCAATATAAATACAGATTTATGAGCATTCCTGTTATGTGATTTATTTGCCCACTTCCCGTTTTTTTCTCCACCAAGAATCATAGAATCCCAGACTGATTTGGGTTGGAAGGGTCTTAAAGCTCATCCAGTTCCAACCCCCTGCCATGGGCAGGGAGAGGAGTATCTTCCTCTTTGTAAACATCTAGTATACATAAAAAAGGATTAAATAGACGAGTGTATATATTTCTCATGTCTCTGTTTCTTCCACTGGACAGCTCAGGTAAAAGGTTGACACTGATCTTTGGATGGTTTGGGGTTTTTTTGTGTAGAAATAAATGGTGGCTCCTGGAACAAGAAGAGACACTTGCCAAAGACAGGTAGAGTTTCAGTAGGTCTGACTTTGTGTGCTGGAGATGGATAAACAGAAATCATGCAGCTTCTCAAGAAGGCACAAACAAATGGTAAACCCAAACCATGGCTTTTATTTATTCTGCCCCCATATATGTGTCTGCTGCTGCTTTTAGTGCTCAGTTCTTGGCTTCATGTTGTCTTCAAAGCCATCTTGTGTTTGCAGCAGTAAACCACTTTCCATTAGTGAATATTTGTATTTAACAAGCTGTGTTTTATGGAAGTAGAAGCCTGTATTTACTGATTGGTTTCTTGAACCTGAGGGACTTTTCATCATCCCAGGGAGAACTATCTGAAAGCTTTTAGTTTTCAAGTCAGAGCAGCCATTCTCATTTTTCTGCGGCTCTGGAAAGATGTACGTGGGGAAAATCTGACATAGGAGACTCAAAGGAAATATTGTAAAGGAGAGAAATACATTTATAGGACTAGAAGGAGGAAAAGAACAGTGTTAAAGTCCTGCTACCAGTGCACTGCATGGCACCTACCACTTCCATGAGTTTTCCATAGCTTTTGTGAGTTAGCAGAGAAACACACACCCAGCTCTAATAAATCTAAGGTTGCTGAGTGAGGACAACTCAAAACAAGTCCGTATTTACCAATCCCTTCATGCTTCCTACACTTTGTACATTGCAATGTTCTGACTTACAGATTGTAGCTCTTAATCTAAAATAATTAAGCTTGCTTTTTTTATCCCAGTATTTTGTTCAGTGTCTTTGATTTACACCCAAAGACACATTCACTTCCATTTTAATGGCATTTTGTTTGCTTGAATGCTTCTTCTGTCATGAGACAAGTCTGCCCATTCCATTATATCAATTTTTCAATAAGCTCTATGCCTTCTTTCTTAGAAAGTGGGAGGTAAAATGGGTGTATGAATATGAAATGACTTCTCTATTTGAACTTCAAAGGCTATTTGGACTGCTTCAAAGGATTTCTTTGCCAAAGAGAAATCATGGGTTTTGAAAATATTTAAGAAAAAGGCGGGGGGAAAGACTTTGTAGATGTCTACACAGAGAAAAAATTCATCCTCAGATGACTTGAGAAAATTTGGGCAGTGGTGATTTCAATATACTTGTAAGACTTACTCATTATGTGAGCTTTGATTGGCAATGGTTGATGCCTCCAGGCTCTTCATCTATATAACTACATTTAAATTAAAACTAAGGCAAAACATTTTGCTCTAACACATCCCTTATGCTCTGTATTTAGTATTCTCCTGTTGTCACCGAGATTGCTAAGGGAAAGCTTAATTTCTCTGTTTGCCCTTGTGGAATGTCTGTTTAAACATCCTTCAGTGGGATTCTTTTAAGAGTCTCGATTTCTCCAGCAATTCCATCCTAGTATTTGTGCTCAATGTTATTTAATTATTACAGTATAGCCAGGGGTAAAATACAGTGTCATCTGCTGGTGTTCAGTACCTAAGAGAGCCAGATGACACCAGTATTAATAAACAGTGCCTACAGAGCTGCAAAAAGGCCTCATGCAACACATGCTTCAATGTATGGTTCACATTCCTCTTGATTTAATGAGGTCTGAACCAAGTGAGAAGGGAATTATGAAGAAGAATAATACTTTTCATCTTGATGCTATCTCTAGTAGGTCACCGAGCTGACACGAATAGATATTCCTTGGAGGAATGTGCTTCTCTCCTGTGTCTGTGGGTGGCAGAGGCAGATGCTCTGTGCTTCCTGAATAGACAAACAAGGAATAACTGAATGCTATTTACAGAAAATAGATGGAGTTTGTGTTTTGAGAAAGTTTTGGGGTTTCTCCTCTGGGAAGCTTGTTACCGTGGTTTCTTTTCCAGTATTAAACTGAATTGGTTTTACCACAGCAATCCACTTCTTAAAATGACTTTTAATTGATTTTTACTGTTTTGTTTCTAAATATAGGTCATCCTGGATTATTTCAGTAGAGATGATGCCACCTATGAGGCAAAACTTCATCTGCTGGCTTCTAAGGTAGGATGCTTTTCTTCAAATTAGCTGAATATGGTAATTCTGTGGAATTTTGGAGCTGTACACTGGGTCAGTGTGTATATATATATATATATAGACACGTTTCTCTCTGTGAAAGTACATCTGCAGACATCTGTATGTGTGTGCAGACACCCCACACTTGTCCCCTTGCATCTCCAAAGGGACCATAGAGATGTCACTGGTGAATGCTGAATATGCTTCAGTAGATAAGTTTCCAGATCAGACAAGATAAATGCACATGTTTTTATTTCTAGATGTCAGTCTTCAGTTGATTTCCAGCTGATGAGATTCTGTTGAGGCTACTGGGTCTGTGAACAGCAGTATAAAGTGTTTCTTTGTAATAGGAAGCATTCCATAAGTCAGAAGCGCAATCCCTTTAAGCTACATTTCTGGCATGCATTCAGTCCTGAAGCATGGAAAGAGAGTTGATCAGAGATATGGACCTTTGGAAGGTCAAGTGATTTTTGTCTTCTAAGGTTTGTCCTTCCAGTGTATCTGTGCATATTCACATTTACCTTTCCAAGGAAGCGCCCGAGCATTTAGTTTTGGGTGGGATAACGCTGGATAACTTTGTGTGGGAAAATGGGAGCATCAACTTGGTTGGAGCTTCTAAATTAGTCCTGAAACCTGGTATGTCCCAGATGAACATTCCTGAATGCCGGGTGTCTGGGAGTAAACAAGCAGGACTGTTGGGGGCAGAGGGTTCACCTCTATGAAGGAACATTTTCATCTGCCTCCCTTGTTCTCTGCACGCCTGTTGCTTCAGGTGCTGAAGAGCTATTTAACAGAGAGGAGATTTGTTTCTCCCGTTTCCCTCTGCTGATCTCTCCTCTTACATCAAAATGACTCGATGACACATGAGAAAATGAAGTGCACTTGCTGAGCCTTTATGGAGGGAAAAACCTGTATTCTGTTAACTGCTGTCTGCAGTGATAAATAGTCACTTGGCAAGTGGCTGCTCTGGTTTTCCAGCGTGTTTTTCCCAGAGAACCTGCAGCAGATTGGCTATAATTGCTCATTGCTCTCCATTAGCAGATCTCCCCCCTGGCAACTCTTTAATAGTTTACATCTCCTGGGGCTGGAAATTACTATTTTAATTAAAACAATTTGTTTCAAATGGGGCTCCCAAATCCTCATATGATGTTTTAGGAGCCTTGGGCAGAAAACTGGAAATGGAGAGTAGCAATTGTTTGCAGGGTTTTGAGTGAGGCTGAAAGGAAGAATTAGGATTTACACACAGTTTTTTGAGGCCTGAACTTGCAGTGTGGGAGACTCACCCTCAAAGTACTGATAATGAGTAGGACTGAGATTTTGCCTTCCAAGTATTACAGTAATTCAAGGTGGAGAAAACATCCCTGAGTTTCGGTTGAGCCTTGTGCAGACTGAGAGAAACAGTGATTTTCTGGTGCAGGAAAGGTAAGAGCCAAGGAAGGGGAAGTCGGTCACCTCAGTACTGCAGAAATGCGCTTTGGAAGTGGGATGGAGCAGCCAACGCATTGGGCTGCTCTCTCTTTGCGCCCAGGGAGGTGGGAGACTCTGAGGGACTGCGGAGTTTCTCAGCTCTTGAAGGTTTAATGTCCAGCTGCCAGATGTGCCCAGAGCTCCTGCTGCTGCTTCAGCACGTATTTCACCTGCATCAAGGAACAGGACTTGTGGAAATTGTTCTTTATGAGGCTGAGCCCTGAGGTCCTGGTGTGGAGAATTCACTGAGCCCCAACAGCTTTGAGAACTGCACAAAGCGTCCTTACAAGCAGTGTTTAATTTTTGTATAAATATATATACAATATGTACACTTATGTTAATTTCAGAGAGTCACAGAACGGTTTGAGTTGGAAGGGACCTTAAAGCTCCTCCAGCTCCAACCCCTGCCCCGGGCAGGGACACCTTCCACTAGAGC
>NW_009945293.1:6585-24906 GCF_000696875.1 Nestor notabilis
GAGCTTCTTCCTTATCTCCAACCTGAACTTCCCCTATTTCAGTTTGAACCCATCACCCCTTGTCCTGTCACTCCAGTCCCTGATGAAGGTCCCTTTCCAGCATCCTTGTATCCCCCTTCAGGCACTGGAGCTGCTCTGAGGTATCACACACAGCTTCTCTTCTCCAGCCTGAACAGCCTCAACTCTTTTATCCTGCCAAATTAATGATGAATTCAGAGAGGACGAAACGTTCATGGTAAGGTGCTTCAGCAGTAGTCCTCTGCAGGAGGACAGAGCAGATGAAGCTCTGGGGCATTGGCTTGCTGGGGGTGTGGAGGCATATGAAGCTCCCCAGCATCTCTCCAAGGAGGGTTCGCTGGCACCTCACCCCCTTCACCCCATCCCTTCCACCCCAGCCGTGCCCTGCCGTTACCTGGGTGTGTTAACACATGGGTCCAAGACAGTGCACAGCTGCTGGGAACATCTGCAGAGGGGTTTGGCAGTTCACAGCAGCCTGGGAAGCCTGATTAGGCAAAAGCTGTCAATTCATAGCAGGTTTGTCTTGAAATGTCTTGTTAACTGCTAAAAACTCAGCATGAGCCTGGGCACAGAGCCGGGGTGAGGCTGGAGCTGCTTTCAGAAGGTGCAATACACAATTACCAGTTGTAATGCTTTTCCCTTCCCTGGCTGTAGCAGCCTCAAATGACAATGCAAGAGGTCTCTCCATACTGTACCACACAGCAAAAGAATAAACCCCTCCAAGGCCAGGATTACCAAGGGCTCAGGATAAAAAGTTCCATGTGGTTTGGGGGAAAAAAGTGATACCCTGTTGTGTGAGTCCTGCGGCAGTCACAAAATGCAGGCAGAAATCACAGGGAAGAGCTTCTGCCCAAGAGCTCATCTCAGTCTCCCCTCTGGCAGGTTCAAGCCATTCCCCTTGTCCTGTCCCTACATCCCTTGTCCAAAGCCCGTCCCCAGCTTTCCTGGAGCCCCTTTAGGCACTGAAATTAAGTTGCTACGGCAGAAAAATGTATTTTCCTTCCGCAAACCTGAAGACACTTTGTGCTGTACTGATGTTGATGTTATTTGGCTCTGGACTGGCTGCTTTGCCTAATTTCCTCCTACTCCATGTGCTTTCTGGTGTGCTCGCTTTGCTCTTTCTTCTTTCCACCACTGCTTCACACATCCTGTCCAGGGTGGGTGTTTCTGACTGTTTTACTTAAAGAACAATGGATTCATAACATTAAACCCATGCTGGATTATTAGGAATGCTTGGCTTTATTCTGCTTTTGCATGAGCTTTACATGCATATTGTGCTGCTTTTGTTCTTGTTTCCCTATTGTTGTCCAAACTGTGAGGTCTGAATAGTTCCAGGTATGTGCTTAAATCATATTATTTGCCTGTGAAGGTTTCCTTGTTTGTCCAGGGTCCAAAAAGACTTTGCTTTCAAGGGTTTTGATGGTTTCAGCTCTCATTAGCTGCTCTGCAAATGTGTTTGAACGTTCAGACCTCTCCTATCCATTATGCAGAGCCATTTTTATCTCCTTGCCACAGTTTCTGTCCCAGCAGGGAGCGTGTCAGCCCTGCCAGGTTATTATGGAACTGCTGACCATCTGTTAGCCATGGGCTGTAGGGCTCTGCCAAGTAGGGAACCAAAGGGAGAAGCTGGTTTCTTCATGAAAACGTGCTTCTGTTTTCCCGACCTGCCCCAAAATTCGTCTCTGTCTTTGCTGCTGCAGCACAGCTCCCGTAACAGCAGATATACCATCATCAAATCACTTCAGCTTTAAGAAAAACAGGGAAAAAAGGTAAATGAAGCTGGATCTTAGCCTGCTGCTCTGTGCACGCTCAGGCTGTGGATGCTCACAGGGTACCTGCTGCAGGCTGCCTGGGTATAGGCTCCTGTCTTGCTGAGTTTTCCCATCCTTCCTGCTCACGTCCTTGTGATGTTGAAGTTACAGAAGCAGAAAAGTACCAAGGGGATTACTAAATAATCCTGCAGTATCTGAACAGCCCAGAGAGGCTGCAAGGGTTTAAAGTTTACAAAGTAAGCTAATTGTGCTGAAAGCTCTGTTCCTGGAACAGGTCCAGCTCCATCCTCGCCTTTTGAGTTCGTTACCAGCTCAAAGCAGAACATCGCATGGTCCCATGGGAGCTGGTTCTGCCGGTGGACACAGGGATGTGCTGTGGCTGCTGTACCATGGGCTCTGCCCAGACCTGCCTCTGCTCAGGTTGTCACTGTCTGACTGAAGCAGGAACCCCATAGACTCCCAGCCTGGTTTGGGTTGGAAGGGACCTCAAAGCTCCTCCAGCTCCAACCCCTGCCACGGGCACGGACACCTTCCACTAGAGCAGGTTGCTCCAAGCTCCTGTGTCCAACCTGGCCTTGAGCACTGCCAGGGATGGGGCAGCCACAGCTTCTCTGGGCACCCTGTGCCAGCGCCTCAGCACCCTCACAGGGAAGAGCTTCTGCCCAAGAGCTCATCTCAGTCTCCCCTCTGGCAGGTTCAAGCCATTCCCCTTGTCCTGTCCCTCCATCCCTTGTCCAAAGCCCCTCTCCAGGTCTCCTGGAGCCCCTTTAGGCACTGGAGCTGCTCTAAGGTGTCCCCTTGAGGAGCCTTCTCTTCTCCAGCTGCCCCAGCCCAGCTCTCTCAGCCTGGCTCCAGAGCAGAGCTGCTCCAGCCCTCGCAGCAGCTCCGGGGCCTCCTCTGGCCTCGCTCCATCTGGTTCCATTGGAGCAATCCTATTGCCTGGTAGCACAGAAACTTCACAAGTCGTGAGACTTAACCATTCCCTATATGTTTTTTCCCAACAAAACAAATCGGTTAAACACACTTTGGTTCAAAGCAAACCCCATCCAGTGATTCATAGCACCTAATTACAGATGACAGGCTGTGTGGTTGCTGTTGTTACCTGTGCTATTAGATGTTTTTCCTGATACATGATGCTGCCACTTTCCTGCAGCCTTGAACAAGTTTCCCTTTCATTACACCTGGAGATATTAGTTTATTATAGGTATTTGTCACACGCTTCCAGCTTAGTTAACAGGAAATAACAAACGCAAAGCATTTGCATCTTGTTCTTGTTAACTTTTTCTTACTAGGAGATATATGCAAGCAACTTACAGTGGTTTCGAATGAAACTTGGTTTCATAGTGTGTTGTGCATTATGATTTTCCCTGGATAGTTACAGATGGGTTCTGGAGGCAGCCTGGAAGACAGGCCTAGAAAAGCAGCCTGGTTTGTTCTGCTGGATATATAATGAGTTCTGCCGGATATATAATGAGTTCTGCCATGATTTATGCTGTCTTTATAAAGACTCAAGGAATTCTTTTGACAATTTAAATCCCTACACTGAAGTAAAGTGGGGTTTGTTGTGTGCTGGCAGTAAGATGGCACATGTTACAAAATACCAAGAGTTTAAAGTCTGGCTAACTAAGCTGTGTTGTGTGATGGTTTTCTGCATGGATTTTCATGAGAATAGGTAAAACTACACCCCAGGAATGCTGTGCTTTCAGGTTTAGTCCTCACTGGTTTTATGGTGCATGATGGACTGAAAGTGTTTTTCACACGGAGATATCTTGCAATGCTCACACACACTTTATCTAGTAATATATAAGGCCCTTGCATCTTTCTATGTGTGAAAATGTGCTTTTAACAGTCATCCCATAGCTCTCAATGTATGTGTGACAACATGTTTATGAATTACAAGTGGTCAATTTAACTGACCAAAAAGTGTGGCTGATTTGCTTTTCAAGTTGGAATGAGCACTAATGGGTGCACTGAGCCAGTAAACGTGACAAGCAATGAAAAATGAGGAGAAATCATCAAACTGAAAACCCGTTTTTCCTTGAGGATGTTTTAATTGGTCTTAAATTCCTGAGTACTGATAAAGGTTGGGATAAAATGTGATGTCCAGGTTAGAGTATTTGCTGCATGAAATCAAACCAGGTTGGCTTTTGGTAAGAGATCTAGAAACTTAGAAACAGTAACACAAGAATATACTTCCTACAACCTCAAATACTGTTTTCTATATTTGATGTACCTTTGGTGAATATCCTTTGGAATGACCTTAGAATCATAGAATCATAGAATGGTTTGGGTTGGAAAGGAACTTAAGATCATCTAGTTCCAACCACTTGCCATGGGCAGGGACACCACGCACTAAACTCACCTAAGCCCTTGTGTCCAACCTGCCCTTGAACACTGCCAGGGATGGGGCAGCCACAGCTTCTCTGGGCACCCTGTGCCAGCGCCTCAGCACCCTCACAGGGAAGAGCTTCTTCCTTATCTCCAACCTGAACTTCCCCTGGAGCTGGAGGAAACACACAGATTTTCAGATGGTGGCTCTGACGTAGTGCTTGGCCATGTTGGAGATGGGTTTTTGTGTTGAAGCTGACCATGTCCATGTAAGAACAAAACAACCTAGAGGGTGGTGGATGTTTTCAGACAGAAGAAGTGATGGATGTTAAAGCACTACTAAATCCTAAACTCAAACTCAGCTTTTAAAGTAAATAAAGCCACATATAAGAACAATTGAGGAACCTATATTGATCTTTTTTTCCTCCTGAGTATAATGTAGGGCCAGAAGTGAGTATCTTCTGAATTTCTGGCACCCATGAACTTAGACTAGATCTACAAATGCCACCTTGGAAAGAACTATTATTCCAAACTTATAAGAAGCTGAAAATACTCTTCGCCTGAATGTCATATTAACTTCAAACACAAATGTAGCTCCCTCAGTAGACCCATAATAAGATTAATTTCATGTCCTGCATAGCATTATATCTAGCAGGCCAGTACTGTGCTATCAGTTGCTGTCACAGCTGTGAAAATATATGTGAGCAAAACAAATGAAGCTTCTCATGCAGCAAGAAATGTTTTGTGTTTTTCAGTGTCAGTTATTTACCCCCCCCCCCATACTTTGAAGCTGAAAATGTAATTTCCATTCAAGAAAGCTGCTTTGTTTGGAGGTTCAACAAGCAAGCAAGCCTGTAAAATTAATGGGATTAATTAAAATGTACATGTATTGGGAAGTATGCATAAGCAGAACAGAAATTTACTCTTTCATACTATACTGAATGCATTTTCATGGATTTCCTGCGAGATTTTTAAGGCATTTTATGCCCTTGTTTGTAAAAGGAAATGAGGGATTTCTGACTCGATTAGTTTTAAGAATATACTTGAAGGGATGTATTCAAGCATTTTGCAAAGCGTTTCTATTTATTAGATCATTATATTTCTAAGTAAATATATTATAAAGGATCTACATCTCTTGCATTTCTAATTGAAAACAGATTGGTTTTATTCTGTAGTTTTTAGTGATCTTCTATTATGTACAGTTAAACAATGTGACCAGCTTCCAACTAAGAGCAGGCACTTTAGCTCTCTGTCTATCTGTCTTCAGCAAGGAAAAGCCATTCACTTCTAATAGCACCTTTGTGCTGTTTACCAGGCTGCCTGCCTGCAAAATGCACTCGCTCTGTGTTGATGCCAGCAGTTGTTCCTGAGAAGCTGATGCTCACACACAGCCCAGGGACTGGCTGCTGATTGCAGAAACAAGAGTTCACTTCTGGACCAAACCACCAAAGACCTGGGTCTGCTCTAGCTCCAGCTGTAGAGGTACGGTGACTCTTCATCAGGGACTGGAGTGATAGGACAAGGGGTGATGGCTTCAAACTGAAACAGGGGAAGTTCAGGTTGGAGATAAGGCAGAAGTTCTTCCCTGTGAGGGTGCTGAGGCGCTGGCACAGGGTGCCCAGAGAAGCTGTGGCTGCCCCATCCCTGGCAGTGTTCAAGGGCAGGTTGGACACAGGGGCTTGGAGCAACCTGCTCGAGTGGAAGGTGTCCCTGCCTGTGGCAGGGGTTGGAGCTGAATGAGCTTTAAGGTCCCTTCAACACAAACTGTTCTGGGATTCTATGATTCTAACATGAATTTTGCAAATTCCAGTTTGTGTAGAAATTATTTATATGAGACATCAGGTGAGGACATGTCAGGTCAGTAAAGCTAAACCAGGGGGTTTTATGAGATGATTCATAACAACTATTGTAAAGAGTTACGAACTCTTCTGAGTGACACTGCAGAGCCCATATTCCCTAGAGGCAGGTTAGTGAGGGCTTTCTTGCCCCTTTCTGTCAAGTTACAGGAAGAAGATTGGGTGAGATGAAAAACCAGTCTGAGATAGTATGATAAATATCAGGAATGCTCTGAATGCTCCTAGGACTAAAAGGGCTTTTGGAAACCCTCTGGAAACTGCAGATGCTGTTGGAGAGAGTATTTGACACTCCTCTATTTTTCTCATATTCCTTTGTATTTGTGTTGTGGAACTGGCAGATTCTGGACACTTAAGCAATTGCATATATAGTCTTACAGTATCCAGAAGCAGCCCTGAAATAACCTGGTTTGTTCCAGTAGATAACTGCAACTGGAGTTTTCTCTATTTAGAAGAAACAAAAGGTCAACAGTGAAATGTTGCATAAAGAAGAAAATTGAGTTCAGTGTTTTTGCCTAGAGTTAGACATTAAAGAGGAAAAAAGAGAAATTGCATCCAGACAAATCAGGAATATGTTAAGACACAGTTCCATGGAATGTTTGCTAATGGAATCAAAAAGAAATGGGGAATCCAGGGGTAGGCTTAGAGGTCCATCACTGTACTGAAATCTAAGAGGTTCAGCTTTTCAGTTTCCCACTTGAGGGACTTCCCATGGGAATCATGGTTTTTGGGGAGCTTGTGCCATTTGCTTTTTCCATGATTGCCATTTCTGAAGCGTTAGGGTGGCGTTCTGCTTCCACTGACTTTTAAAGCTATGGGCTAGGAGATATGTGTATGGGATGGAGCTGAGCAAGGATCTGATTTAACTGATGCTTTTCTGCTAGAAACTTGGCTGAAGGTCTCTCAAAACCTTCCCCAAAGGGTCTTTGTTTACTCTGGTGTTCCCTGTGGGAAGAATATGTGTTCTCAAGAAGGGTCTGGGATCTCCTAGTTTTGTTTGTGGGAGTGTGAGGGTGTTTCTGCTGCCAGTGTGTTGTGCTCTACTCCAGGGATTTCTACCCACTCTATTAGCTTTTTATTTCTTAGCCAGGAGGGATCTCTGGCAAGTGCACACTTGGGAGGGTAGAGAACTCATGAGCTGAAGTGCTGTACGTATCCTTCTGAAACAAGAACATTTGGGTTTTAAATACGTATCTGAGATATACATCTTTGGCATCCGTATTGGTTAACCTGGTTTTGACTTTGGAACAAAGTCCTTGTTTTGGAAGAGTCTCAGTTTAGCAACTGCTGTAGGTTTAGTTCAGAGTCTCGGTGCATTTGTTTCCTGCCAAATAAAAAAGGAATTCCAGCATTTGGTTTTCCTTTTTTTTGTTTTACTGCAGTGTCTTTGCAATATCTGGATGATGTTGCATAAGAGAAAGAATTCAGTTCTGGAGGAGAAATTCTTTTAACTGCACTCGATCTATACTCATAAGTATGGGTTTAGGGAATTCTGACTGTTAAGGCCTTCCTTGATGCTTGTACACATGGATCCCAGTTGTCTCTAACCAACTTATTCAATCCCATATTCAACTAAATTCTTAAATAAATTGCATTGCTTGCCATGTACTTAAACTCTTGAGCTATAGGCAAGGATGAACTGCAAATTCTTGTTAGAATTAAAGGTTTTGATTTAGAATGGTTCAGCTTGGAGTTAAATATGACTCAAATTTCCCCAGTGTTACAGGTATCACTCTACCTGTGCTGCTTACCAAGATGGAGATGTCTGCATATGGAATTTACGCAGCATTATTCGTCTTGTTAGGTCTTATAAAGTTACCAAAGGTTTCAAACCCAGGGAAAATAGCATAAAAATAGGGGATAACCCAGCTTGGTGCTTCTGTGAAGTTGTAATGAGGGAGATCTGGGATATTCCCCATCCCTGGCAGTGTTCAAGGGCAGGTTGGACACAGGGGCTTGGAGCAACCTGCTCTAGTGGAAGGTGTCCCTGCCCGGGGCAGGGGTTGGAGCTGGAGGAGCTTTAAGGGCCCTTCCAACCAAACCAGTTTGTGATTCTATGATATAATTCAGTCTAAAATCATTCATCTTTAGTCCTGTTTGTGGGTTTGAATAAGTGGTTGCTATCCATAGTTAAGAATTTCAATCCAGACCTGGCCTGAATGTTACTGCCCTGCTTGGAGCCACGTCTCAGCCTTATGAGGGTAACTCCGCACACAGTCATGTTGTGTAGTTGCTTTTGGAACAGACTCATTTTTCATGGAAAAGTTGTTAGGAGAGCCTAAGAAGAATGCAATAAACGTCAGGTCTCTGTTGATGTAGTGTTTATATACTTACAGTGGTATAGCCAAATAATTGCATAATGACACTTAAGGCTATTTAGCACATGCCTCTTCGGTGTTCTATTAAACTCCTCTATTTATTTTCCTATTAACCTGCATTCCATGTGCAGTATTTCACACCTCAGCTCTCTGCAGGTTGGGACAACAGAAAGCAGGACTCTCTGTTCTTCTATTACCACAATCCATCAAAAATGTTATTGATCACTATGAATTGAGATTAGGGGCTGTTTAATACATTCCACCCATTTATTTGAATCTGATTACACAAAGGAGAGAAGTAGAGCCTCAGAAGTTTGCAAAAGGACCTCAGTGAGTAGGTGATGTGCTATGACATAAGAAGGTGAAACTATGGGGTAGTGCAAATGGCGATAAGTATTTCTTGCCATGCTTATGCCAAGTAATCTCTAATCTACTGCTCAGGAGAGAGATCTTGGGTTTGGAGACAACAGTTCTGTGAACCACCAGCTCCAAGGGCAGAATATGGTTGGACTTAAGCTGGTGAAGAGATGGTTCAAGAAGGGTGTTAATGCAGATAACCAACATCATCAGTAACTATAAGAAGGTGGATTGGGAATGTCAATTGGCTCTCATGGAAGAAATATAGAGTAAGGAAATTCAGAGAGTAATATTTCTACAGTGCTATCAATAGACTCAGACTTGGTGGTATTTAAAATAAGTCACTTCATTTGCAGCTATTTCTTCATGGTTTCCAAACTGTAGGTGTAATCGGTATTACTGAGTGAGCCTGATTTATTACAGACTTTGCCGGGTGCCTAAGAAAGTGTATTGTGTGCCTTTGTCATAGCTCAGGCAAAAAGATTTCCTGGTTGCCAGCAGCCTTATTTTAAGAGAATAAAATACAGAAAAGAAAAAGAGAAAAACAGGAGAAAGAAAAAAGAGAGATTCCATCAACATTCCTGTGAAAAACAGTCCCTTCTGTGAAATAAACAGCCTCCTGTCATGCCAGCACAAGGTAAAACAAAGAGGGGTGTAGGGTAAATCAGGAACTTGTCAAGGAAAGCTTTTGCTTCTGGATTCACAATTGGTCTTGCAAGCAACACAAACACAGGAATTGATGTGTACGTGCTATACTGAACCACTGTTTGGGTTTCTCTATATGAAGGATGGATGAAGGTAAGACAAAAGGGGATGTCCATGTAAGAAAACACTTTATAGACATTGTTTCTTTGGGTTAATGCTTATTAGTTTATGATCACAGCTGGCACTGAGCCCTATCAATAATAAAAGCTGGTGGTAAAAGAGGAAACAAAACTCTCTGTATGGTTTCCTGTGGACCTAGCAGAAGAATTGGTAGGATCCATGATTTTCCTGGAATTTTATCATAGTTCTCCATGCTTTGTGAGTATTGCTGGGCACACAGTACCAGTTGGAGCACAGCTCTCTGACTGCACCCAGTCACCTGTGGCAGAGCTGCATTTCTGTGCTCCTCCAAGCAGCCTGGAGAAAGATCTGGAGCTTGGAGCTAGCTCTTGATATGGGCAATAGTGCCATAAAGATGTCCCTTGGGTTCAGTGCTTCACAGAGAGCAGGCACCTGTGACTCTGTAGACTTCTATCATGTTCCTCATCAGTTCAAGGCCAGGTTGGACACAGGGGCTTGGAGCAACCTGCTCTAGTGGAAGGTGTCCCTGCCTGTGTCAGGGGTTGGAACTGGATGAGCTTTAAGGTCCCTTCCAACCCAAACCATTCCAGGATTCTGAGTGTTCCGAGTGTCTTAAGCATAAACCTAATTTTCTACATTCCTAACCTTCCCCAGATGGACTGCTATGTTGTTTTCCCAGTTTGTTGGGATATTTTGGGTCATTTTACCAGGAATCTGGGTTCTACTTGGGGCTGGACCTGGAGTTTCCAGTGCAGGCATTTGATTTTCCAAGTGTATACCTGAGACATGGCTCCAGTGACTGGAAACAGGGAGCATGAGGTGAGACACATTTGTGCAGAGAGAAATGGAATGACAGGAAGGTCCTCTTTAGAATTTGGGTGGTAAACCATGTATTTATGCTTTTCCCTCACTGCTGGAATTCCGATGCAGTTCCATATTCAGCTTCAGTGTCTCCCTAAGATTATTATCCAAACTATTATTTGGGCTCTTTTCCTCAATTTTTGAGCAATTCCCAACCTGATGTTCGAAGTCAATTCCTGAAGTGTTGCCTTTGATACTCTGCAGAGGCTTGTAGATGGGGCACAGTGAACAATTTCTGGCCAAGGAGGAATCTTCCTCTCTGTGTATCAAACAGTGCAAGCCAAGGGGACCATCATCGGGCTGCAAGGAGAGGCTGAACTAACCCTGCTGTGTTGCAGGGCACGCTCGTGTATGTGAGCTGGGCAGCATAAAGTTTGCTTTTGCACAGTAGCATCTTGGCATAGAAAATATATGATGAAATAAAGCGCATCATAAAATGTATTATGATAAAATCATCCCCCTGCTGTCAGAACTGCGGTCAAATGGGTGAGTTAAAATCAGCCCAAACATTCATAGTAGTGATTTTCAGTTTCCCAGTCAAGAGAAAGGCTTCCAGTGTTTGCAGAGCACCAAATAACCTTGATAGCACTCCTAATTCTTCTGGTAGGGATGTATTTAAGATAATTCAGCTCCTGAAGGGGAACATCCTAAGCCTTGTCAGGTTAGAGAAGGCAGATCACAGATTTTGCTTTTTCCTCAGTGTGACAGAGAAAGACCCAGTGATTTTATTGTTGATCTTTGTCAGGGTGAGGGGTGTTTGAAGCTGCCATCGCTGCTCACACCACTTTGTGTTCCTCCATCTGCGTGTAAAACCCATCTGTCTGCAGGAATTGCATTTGCACAGCCTGTCATCCTCCTGAGTCTCCGATAGGAGAGATTGTGGCTGCAATAACACAGGAAATCATTTTTATTAAGGATCAGAAATTGAATTAGATAATTAGATTCATTGATGGGAAATTAAATCTAACAACGGAGAATTGCCTTAAGTTAGTGTAGCAAGAGTTTCATTACTCTAAATGTAAAAGTTGCAGCTTTCAAGCTGCTTTTAAACTGGTGAGATACAAGCTGGTGTGTTTGCCTGGGAAATGGTGCTTGGTCACAACAGTTCAGTTGACACCAGCTGGCTGGATGTTTCTTCATGGATGAAACAAATACCTTTTCTATTTTAACAGCCTTCTAGAGAGTCAGTACCATGAAACAAAACTGGAAACCAGATGTCCTGTGTATGTGACACTTGTCCCTGAGGCAGGGCTGATGCAGCGTTACTGGTATGTCTGTGATGTTTCATATTCAGAAGATGACTTTTTTTCCTTAGGCAAACCTTCACTCATTTGGGCTGGAATCTTCTGTGAACATTGTCTTCCTTGTTCCTACATCTAAATAGGGGAGAAAAAATCCCTGCCTTACTTTCACATAGAGACAAGGTGAGCTGGGGAGGGATGGGGAGGATGCTGAGACCACAGGATTAGCTGGGAAATGCAGAGTAGGCTGAAGAGGGGATCCGTGAGGTGTAAGGACAGAGGTTGCTGAGCCTCTGTTGAAGTGGGCAACCTTGTGTTCAGTGCTGGACTTGCCCCCTTGACATAGGGAATGGAGATTACTGAGACTGACTCAGGAAGAGCTCAGTGGAGGGGGAATCAGGTGGTGTGAGGGGTCCTCCTTCAGTGCCCTGGGGTGTAACCCATGGTCCTGGTCCCTCCTCTGTAGAGAAATGCCTGTAAAACACGCTGGCCAGGCATTGGTAGTGTTTAGGAGGTGATGGACACAAGTGATGGACACAAGTAACGGGCACAAGTTACCCCTGGAGAGATTCTGACTGGACACGAGGAGAATTTTTCCCAATGAGACCAATCAGCCACTGGAATAATCTCCCCAGGGAAGTGGTGGATTCCCCAGCGTTGGACGCTGTTAAGATTTGGCTGGACAGGGTGCTGGGACATCCAGTCCAGGTCATGCTTTACCTAGAAAGGTTGGAGCAGATGATCCTTGAGGTCCCTTCAACCTGGGATTATAGGATTCTATGACCCACGGCAGTGGCTCCCAGCACTGTGTTGAGGATCAAGGTGGCACAGACCCCACTGTTCTGGCTTTGGGGATGCTTCCTTTGCCTCACTGGTGCAGCTCAGCATCATACTCTGCTTGCGGCTGCTCTGCTGGATGTGGTACCTGAGCAAAACTGTGGGACCCAGATATTGCACAGTTTAAATCCTGGTGCAAAACCTATGAAAATCCATCCCAACAGCTGCAGTCTAACCCGCTCCTGAGGATCCTCTGTCAAGTACAGCACAGCTGTGCTCGTATTAAACGAGCAGATGAACTTTTATGACCACATCCAGCCTGGCTTCACTTGAGAGAGATGTAGTCAGTCAGAGGTTTTACTGGTGTACAGGGGAATGTGGTAACTAAATGCAGTCCTGCTGCAGGGCCAGTCCTAGGCAATCACTTGACTTCATGAACTTAATTACATGTTCCCTTCCCACACGCCTACACTAAGTTACATCAGTGACATGTGCAATAGGTCATTCTCTGTATCTGGAACTTCAGTAATTGCACAAGAAAAAGACTTACTGAGGGTGCCAAGGAACAGACAGCAGTGTTTCTAGCCACAGGAGAGCAAATGTTCTTAACTTTGTACAGAAGTCAAATCTAAAACTAAATCTGCCTGGTGCAATGGAGCTCAGGTGGTACCTGCACATCTGCAGTGCCTCTCTGTATTCCCCTTATCAATATTTAAAGTTTCTGGGTACGTTTTGTGGGCCTGAGATGAAGTCTCTGTAAGTTTGTGCTTCCTGACTTTGAAGTTGCTCCTTTCAGACTAATTTTGCAGCATTCACCAGCAACTACTTCTCTGCACTGGAGTAAATCGTGACCAAGACACAACTTTCCTGCTCTTGGGGTTGATTCATGTTTAGATACTGCTCAAGCCACCCTGTCAGCAATCAACAGGGGAAGATCCTTTGAGTGTAATACCCAGAAAGGAGAAGGAAACACTGAAGAGAGACTGAAAACCATGGAAAGATGGATTCATGCCATTAAACACCGCATGGAGCAGCATCACCCTGGAGGAAAGTAGCTTCAGTTTTTCCATTCCTGTAAATTTTCCTGCATATCAGAAGCTTTTATCTTCCAAAGTAATGATGAACGATGATATGTCTGTTAATTCCCATTAATTCCCAATCCGATTTATAACTTAACCTGTCCTTTCCTTTTTCCCCTTCATGCCTAAAGCTACTTCACATCAGGTACATCTTCCATTCACATGCCAACAATATTCTGCTGACAATATTCTCTTTAAATCCGTAATAATCTCTGTGTTATTTCACTGCAGCCCTTTTCCTTTGACACTTTCAGTTCCTTCAGCAGAAAATGTTCCAGCAGAAATCCAGCTATTCCCATACACTGAACTCATTCATAAACCGTTCACTTCTACCACTGTAAGTGTACTTCAATCGTGTTGTCTTTATTGAACTTGTTTTCTTAGGTGTTATTTCAGATTTAACTATTTTAATATTTCAGTTCCTGTTTTGACATAGCTTTTGGATTGTTCAGTGATTTTCTATTTCATAACTGAGTCATGTTTTTCTGTCTTCTTTCAAACTTCAGAATCAGTGGGTATACTTGCTGGGCTTTTCCTATAGTCTCTGCAAGGCTTTTTGATTGATTCTGGCAAAGATCAATCTTTTATTTTTCTTTTTATTATCTCTATAAAAACTCCCCTGTCAGCTCAATTGAACTAACTGTATTTGCACCCGTGAAAATGCAGCCATCCAGTTTATGATAAAATGCGTTTTTGTGTAAAGAATAGCATTAACTTTCCATTCTTGTGGATTTGGAAAGCTTCCTGTATTCTTTCCAATTGATTTGGGCACCAGTATTCTGTATGAAGCACAAGAATTTAAAAGAGGTTCATTTCAAACTGTGTTTGTTGTGTGAGATGGGGCATCCTCAGGAAGCTCTGGCACTCTTTGAAGAGATGTTGGCGGTCCCTCTCTTGGGCCACGTTCTGTGAAGAGTGGCATTGGTCTCTCTGCGGGACCAAGGTACCATTTCTGCTGTGATTAATGCCTTAAGCTTATGCATTAATCCACTGATGTGGGAAGCCTTCTTTTTCCCTTTAAAATGCTGTCCCTCAGCAAATTGCTGATTTCTTTGAGAGGTTTGTTTAGTTCCAGTGTAACCCCCCAGATGCACCTATTTTTCTACTCACCAACCCTCTTTAATTCACTACTTCAGTAAATTGATGATAAGGAGCAGTGATATAAAATAACCTAATGAAGCGAATAGTATACCTAGCTTCCCGATTGATTTTAAGCAGTAAGTCTCAAAGGGGTTTTATGAAGCAGCCATTATCCTTGTCTTCACTCACCTGATGGGGAGAAGAGAGAAGCAGTGATTTATTTAACTGAGTTGCTGAGTGCAGGATAATAGCATCCACATCTCCTGGGTCCCAGCACTGTTCTTACAGCATGTTGCACTGCTGGCTGGCTCTGTGGGCTTTTCTTTTATGTTTTTCATCCTTTTTTCACTCTGGATAATTATCTGAGGGGAAAATTAAATAGTAATTGTTGTAACACTGTGTTTCACATTACACAGTAAAACCAATAATGGATTTAACATAAGGCAGGTTGGAGAAGTGGGCTGTGACTAAAGGACTCTTCATTAGGGACTGTAGCGATAGGACAAGGGGCAATGAGTGAAACAGGGGAAGTTCAGGTTAAATACCAGGAAGAATTTCTCCCCTGTGAGAGTGCTGAGGCGCTGGCACAGGGTGCCCAGAGAAGCTGTGGCTGCCCCATCCCTGGCAGTGTTCAAGGCCAGGTTGGACACAGGGGCTTGGAGCAACCTGCTCTAGTGGAAGGTGTCCCTGCCCGTGGCAGGGGTTGGAGCTGGAGGAGCTTTAAGGTCCCTTCAACACAAACCACTCTATGATTTTTTGCAGTTCAAGCCTGCCCTGCTCGGAAAAAAGATCTCACAAGGAATTAAAACCTATGCGCAAAGTTTGGCGCAACAGCTCATCCATGGAATGGAAGGTTTAACCGTACACAGACAGAAAACACTATTAACTGTGATGCTGTGCTTATATTTTCATAGCCCTGAACTGCCTGCTAGTATATTTTTTCTCTGAGGTATTACTTTAAATAATGCAAGGGCTTTTGTTTGGCAAATCACAAGCCAGCCCACAAGCCATATAAGAAAAAAACAGTTAATTTATTTTCCAGCACAAAATATTCAGCAAATACAGCAGAGCTCTACCCTATTCTGAATAATTTCAGTGTCCAAGTATCAGGTGAAGGTCTCTGGAACCAGCCCACTTTCTGAACCTCATCAGTCAACACACACTGATTTATTCAAGGCCAGGTTGGATGGGCAATTCTTGGCGCAACCTGTTCCAGTGCCTCACCACCCTCTTTGTGCATCACTGCTTGTTTTGTTAAATGCTCTTTTATGAGGATCAATGTCAACTGCCAAATGTCAGGGAAATGGTACAGAATGGTGGGACAACTGTGTTATGGCAACTGTTCAGATTCCTAGAAATGCATCCAGTATAAAACATGCAATTGATGCAGATAAGTACAAAATTGAAAGGCATCTGAAGTGAGGCTGGTTTTCCTAACAGGATGAAGATTACAGCAGTTGTTTGCACTCTGAAGGTTTTCCCAAGCAGCTCAGGTAGCAGGTACCTCTGAGACAGCACCTTTTATGCCCAGACAGGTCTTTCAATAGCTGCAGATACTGTTGAGCTGTCAGGGCTCATACAGTTGGCCATGCCAAGTGGCCTTAACTTGGTCTTAAAGTGGCTGTGATGAGACTGGCAGTGCTGGGTAAGAGCAACTCCTCCAATAAAAGCCCTACCACATGCCATGTGTGTCACCTCTGGGGCACCGGCTCTGCTGGCGTGTAGACACCTAGAGGCTTCATCACAGCATCCAGCTGTGAGCCCCTAAGGATGCTGTTAGTCCCATTGCAAATCTCCCATGTATCTTGCAGAAGGGTTTGCAGTGATTTCCTGTTGCCTGGATGTTCTGAGATTGCATCTGGAGCCAGGCAGGGCAATAAAGAGGAAAAGACATTGTTATTTTCTTTTTTCTTTTTTGATTCTCTTTCTGCTCCTGTTCCAAGAAATGTTCCCCCAGAATTGCTGCATTTTACTTAGGGAGGGATAAGTGCTAAAAGCCTCCTCAGCCTCCGTGCAATCTAAATTAGTAATGACAGATGTCTTGTGATGAGCCCCGCTGCATAACGGAGACTTTCTGAAGGGCTCTCTTTGTTCCTAAAATTGTGTCATTTCACATCTGAACAAAAAAGAAAGGTTCTTAATCTCTTTTGGAATGACTAATTTAGATATTTTTGAGTCCATCTCCCAGGTTCATTGGAGGTTTTTAGAGAGTTGAGGATCCTTGTTTTCCAAGTAGCACTAAAACTGTATGAGATTCTATCTAGAGTACCTGGAGTGGTGTTGCTGGATGTTCGTGGTATCTGCATGTCACCCAGAGAGGAGCTACCCTTCACCTTCATTTCTCAAGGCCTTTTCATGCAGGGTTTTATTGGCAAATCCCAGTTTCTTTGGATTTGTCATTAACATTTGACGATTGTATTGCTGAACCTCCTGCGTCTCTACAAGTCATATTCACACTATGATTCTATCCATTGCAACATGTGTTGGTTAATGTGGCCTCGTGCAATGTTTGGTTCCAGAAGATGTAGATGTTTAGAGATGGAATGAGGTCCTTCTTGTGTGCACGAAAAGAGCATATTGCTTATTTGACTCAAGTAAGACTATACACTGTATCTTAAGTAAGACTATACAGTAAAAGAAAAGGATTATTTTCTGTCTTTAAAGCTGATTAGTTGTCCTGCTGATGTCCAATAATGATTATGGTTTGCTTTTCCATATAATGTACTTTCTAGCATGCATTAGGGTAAAAGAAACAGTTAGATATGGACAGGGCTGTGTTTGCACTATGCTTTTAATCTTAAAATGGGCGAACTTAATGCATGACAAAAAAACGTATTTGAGGAGTGTTCTGGTACCAGCGAAGTGCAGTGTGTATTCACGCTGTTAGGTCCCATCCATCATCCATCCTACATGAAGTAACTGACCTTTTTATAGAGAACTTCGATTTCTTTCTTTAAAATATGTTCTTACTCGGTTATAAATTGCAGTCTTCATGCAGGAATCACTTGGTGGAACTTACAGCCTGTGTGATGCATGAGTACAAATAGACCCTAATGGTCTCTCCTGGCTTCAGGATCTAAGTGTCTTTGAAAATCTCATCTAATTTAATAAGTGCAAAAGCACCATGAGTGTTTCACTTGGATTCAGTGCTGCTGTGGGGATAGGTAAGAACAAAATAGGTATGTTGGGTCAGACCAGCATAAGGAATGGTGCTTCCAGCAGTGGTTGAAGGCAGTTACTTTGAGGAGGCTTGTTACCTTATTTTTCAATTGTGGTCATAATATTTCTACTTACTTCCTTCTGGTTGGGGGGACCCAACCTGTTGGGGTGATTTTGGGAGGCACCAAAACCATTCTTATCATTAGCAGCATGAGAGAGCATTGTACTAATGGGATTGTTCCTTGTTCATTTGGTTAGAGTCGCCCAAACCTGCTGGTCTGGAGTAAGACATTTCTAACTGTCCTTCCTGCACTTGAAATCAACCTTCATGTGGAAAGAGGAACCCCCAGATAAGCCGTGCATCTTTGTCACCCTGCTGCGTCTGTGAAAACAGGGATAGCTTTCTTTCCTTTGTTTTTATTTCTCTGGTGAAATGGTATTTTTATGTCTTGCAAGCAAAACTATTTAATGCTGAAGGAAAAGGGATTCCAAAACTGACCTATGAAGCAAAGGTAAAGTGATCTACTAATGGTGTTTATTAATAGACTTTCATGCTATAGATATTTCTGTCCTTTACTGATTCCTTCCTTAAACTGAAAAAGGTGTTATTTCCGTATTTATACAACCAGATCAATCCCACCCAAAATATCTAAATCATAGTTGCAGTGCGGACCTATATATATATATATATA
>NW_009945294.1:0-33001 GCF_000696875.1 Nestor notabilis
TATATATAAAAAATATATATAGGGGTGGTTTATTGTTTTGGGTTTTTTTCCTGGCTGATTCCCCTCCCTAGCTTACCAGCACCTCCTGGCAGGGTAAATTTTACACCAGTGTATGCGCTGCCACAAGGAAGCTAAAAGTCTACCAACCATCTCAAAGAAATGAAGAAACAAGCAGGCACAGACATGCTGGGCAGCCTTTGTTTCCCCTGGGGCAGCAATTTGAGTCTTGTCAAAGGCAAATCCTTCATATGAACTTTCACACTGCAGAGCATTGCTCCAAAAATTTATTAGAAGTAAGCAGCTCTGCCCAGTTTTGACTTCAGCTTGCATTTAATGTATAATAGCACCCCATGCTTGCTCCCAGCTGGCTGCAGACCTCAAACCACAGGGTGACCCCTGTGCACGCACAGAGGCAATGGAAGTTAAACTGCTCCTTCTAGGACCTGCACCCATTGGCAGCTGAGATTTTCTGGCTGTCAGTGTTATTTATTTATTGTTTCTCATAAAAGGAGAACTAGAAGGTACCCAATTAAATTTTTGGCAAGCAGGCATGCAAAAGAAAGCACTTTTTCTTGCAGTTAAATAAGTAAAATGCAGCCATGTAAACTATGAAACTCATTGCCACAAGACATTATGGACACTGGGAGTATAAACAAGTTCAAAAGAGTTAAACAGTCATGAAGCCCAGATCTAACAGTGCCTTTAAACATTTTTGAGTGGATGCAGCTTCCAACTCCTGAATTTTATAGAGCATGGATTTCTATAAACTGAGAGATTATACCAGGGGACAAGTCACTCTGTATTTCATCTTCCTTATGCTGTTCTCCTTAAACAGGGAGAAGACTCTGAGTGAGGCTGGCTCTTGGTTTGGCCTGCTTCTGGCTGGAAGGACACAGCACTGCTCAGTGTGGATCTTGTCACAGATACTGACTGGGACTTTGGAGAACATTGTACATGTTCAGGCTCTGCCACAGACTCGTTTTTGCTAAATAAGAGTAGTTTCCACTTTGTCTGTGTTGTGATTTTGAGTACAAAGCTTTGTGGGAAAGGCATATGGACTATATACACAATGGAATATCACGGGGCCTCTGCAGCCTCTTTGGATACAACTACTTTAAGAAGCAAGAGTACATTGAAAATAAAGTAAGCACTCTAACTTTCCCCCTAATGGGAGGAGGGTGGAAGGTAGGAAGAGAAGACTATTACCATGGGGCCCTCACACTTTGTTACATTGGTGTTGCTTTCCAAATAGTACAGAAAAGGTTGCCACATCAGAGAAATGACTCCGCACACTCTTGGGCCAAAATGAGCTCGCTGGCAGCAGTTACTGTAACAGAGCACTTGCCCATCAGCAAAGATTACAAGTATTTTTAATTCCACATTGTGACTCAGTCATTTGTTTGTGTTGCTAAGTAAATATTGGTTAAAAGAGGAAAATTTTACCTTGAATTTAGAAAGAATTCTTGTTTTTGAAGGTATTGAATTAATTGGAAAGACATTGACAGTTGCATTCTGGCAATTCATGCCCCTGCCCTAGCCACTGTGCTCAGGGTGCTGGAGCTCTCCCAGTCTTCAGGGAGTGGAGTCAGAAAGCGGCATCAAGAGCCAATAACTTACAGGGTTTGCCTGAGGTTTTGTTAGAAAGCTGAGGTCATGCAGACCTAATCTGATTGATCTAGATGTTTTGGCCATTGTTTCTAGTTTACAATGAAAACTTCTACATAAAGTTATTTAACTCCATGGAAATTTCAGTGAGGATTGCTGCCATCCCCATCATGTGACCAGTTAACAAATATTGTTGTAATTTCCAGAATCTGTTTTGCCAGGCAGATGACACTTGCTTGTCATAAGAGTAATTTTGTACTAACAGTGTTTAACTCCCTGTAGTACAGTCTCTCCTCACTGGGAAACTAGAGCATTATGGTACCTAAGGCAGAGAAGAGAGAACACATTTCGAGCTGCCTTTTCCTCATGAAGCAAAACTAGGCATGTTAACCACACCATCACATGGGGTCCTGTGAATCCACAAATAGACTAGTGTTCTGCTGGACAACGGCAGATGATCTGGAGCTGCACCACGTGTAGGCTGATCACCCGCCAGGAGCAAAGGCTCACTCCCAGCCATGAGTGGAAGATGATCCAAGGAGCAAGGCAAGCAAGGCACCCTGGAGGCCAGGCTAGAGCCTTGTTTCGCATTATTGAGGCTGAACGTGCCTTGAAGTTGAACTTCAATACTAAAAGCCTAAAACCAAACTGTTCCAACAATGCCAGGGGCTTTCAGGATCTGCTCAGTCTCAGTAGCGTACCTTGTTGCCTAGGAAAATCCTTCTGTAGGAGTAGTCTGGGAACCCTGAAGAAAGAAAAGCTGCATCTGCAGTACTAGACCAGACTTTCTAGACTTACCGCCTCAGAAGTCTACTGTTGTGGAGTGGTGACACCTAATGGTAGGGACACATACAGCAGGGGTACCAGTGAGCTACAAGAACAGTTTCACTATACATGGATACGAAGTAAATGTCAGGATATCTTATATGACTTACACCCCCCATTGTGCAGAATTTTAATGCAATATCTCATTTTCAGTCTTTGGTATCTCAATGTGATGTGATCTGCTTATGTAGACTTCAAGTTCTGATACTATACTAGCCCTTTCCCCCTCCTGTGTTGTCCACTGCTCTGTTGACTCTGGCCTACCCTTTTTATTAAACCCTGCAATTTGTAGCTTGTCTCAGAGCAGCTTGTTCAGATTAGGCTTGCCTAGGGGCTAGTTTAAATTGCTCACATGACTTCTCGTAAGAAACATTACACACATGTTGAATTCATGAGCTAAAGCAGGCTTGTGTGTGGAGCGCTCTCCATTTCCATTTGTCCTTTCCAGGTGGCTTTTTCCTCATCTTTCCACACCTTTCCCACATTGCCCTTTGACTGCCCTCAGCACATGTCCATGTCTTTGTACAGAAACAAAGAGAATCTCATCTCTGTACAATGAGATACAACAATCTAGTCTGATTATTCAAATATTCAGGATTGGAATCTGTCCCTATAAAACTCATTTGCAGGTAATTACAATGCAGTATGCAAACATACCTGAAATGTGGAAAGAGAGCAGAGGGAGCCGTCTGCATATTCAGTGCGTTAATAGACAGGGGAGGCATTTTTGCCTCTGATTCTGAAAGCAGAAAGCAAAAGTGGCTGTTACCACTTAGATTTTGTTTCAGATTGCCTGTATTGCTCTCAGTACAGAGAACAGCAGTTTCCTGAAGCCCTAGTCTCAGTATGACCCCAGCGTGTCTTCCAGAGCTGAGAGCAGAAGTGCCATGAATTTGATTACTTGGGTACCTTTTCTGCAAAGAGCATCCCTAGAGGGTCACAAATACCCACTTACGGCTCTGTTACTTTGCTATGTCAGGAATACAGCGTTCTTTTAACTGTAGCTTATTCTAGCTCTTTGCTGGAAGTCTAGTAGGTGGTCAGTATGCTGGTGCGGGCAGACAGGGATTTTTTTAGTTCGGGGGTGAACATCTACAAAACAAAATCACTCTCAGTGTGACCGACTAGTGACAAATAGGGGGGTAACAACCAGCTATACTTAGCCCAGCTACTGTGAGCTGAAGAAATGATGCTCAGTAAAATCAAATGAAAATAAGTAACTGGAAGAGAAGAAAAATCCTGCTAGTGCCTGTATTGAAGGGGAAGCTGTGACATTTCGTCCTCTTTAGGCATCATGGAGAAGAGCTATTATGAACCATTTCTTCTCAACAAGAGGAAAATCATCTACTAGAGTTCGTAACTCCTTAGATGTCACATAGTTCAAACACAAGGCACTACCAGGCCTTCCTAGTGCCACCTCACAACAAACTACACCTCCTGCTTCTAGTTATTTAACAGACCGTGACTACTACAAGTGCAAGTGGCAATATGGCAATGCAATTAAATCAGTCATCCATTCCAGCTAGCAGCACAAAGGCAGACCATGTTTCCACAGCGGGGAGAACTGGCTGAAGGAATGACACAGCCACACCATTTTCCCATCTGGATGTAATCTGAGCTGTTAAGCATAACACTGGATGGTAAATGATTTAGAGGCTGGTCTTGAAGGACCATGTCTTCCTCTGCAGACCTCCACAGAAACTCAGATAATTAGAGGTATTATTCTTGAAAGTCTATAAATGTGCACCCAGGACATGAGTAATTTTCAGAAGGAGCACCTCAGCTGTGCAGCACCGCTCTCGCAGCAGCTAGTTGGACGTTACTGGTCGGTGGTAACACGCAGCTGATATCATGCCATGATTCCCCATCTGAATCAGCTGCCCTAAGGAGGCTGGCTTTTGTGCTTTTTGGTCCTTTGGTCTAAAGCTCTTCCAAAGCCAAAATTCAACTATAAGGAGTTCCCTTCCTGGGAACATTCCTGCCCTATTCCCAGGGCTGGAAGACCTTCACCAGCCTCAGACCTATACCCCAAACCTGACAGCCCTCCTCTACCCTGTACTCTCTTGCTCTTCCAGCCTTCAAGAAGTGAAGTCTAGAAGAAATCCCCATCCTTCCTACAACAGACTGCCAACTGTGCGGCACAGAACTGCAGGCTGCGTCTCCTCACTCTGCATCAATTTTCATTTCCCATGGCCTCTTCCTCCACAGACTTCCCTGTGATCTTTTCTGTAACCCCATCAGGGACAAGCGCTCTCCCACTAAGCTGTGGAGAGATCTCCACCTGTTCTGAAAACCGTTCCCATAAATGACCATAACGAATGACTATTCACTCCCCTGGCACCTCCATTCCCACTGCTTTCCACTTTAATGAGCCTCTCCTTTTAAATTAGTTACTGGGAATCATGGAAAGTTCTTTTTCACACAACCAGCAAAGGATAAACATGTTCTGAACTAACTTGCTATCAAAGACTGTGTTCTCTTGATTCAGCAAAGGTTCTTCTGACAAATTTTCAGAGCTTGGTTACACAGATAAACCAGTGAAGTCACAAGGGCTTTCCTCAGAACATATATGATGTCATCAGACAATGAGGACCCAGATATGCACATAATTGCTGACAGTAAATGTTTACTTACCATTAGTGTGCTTTAAATATATGTATGTATTTGCTCTGCCTGCACACCCACTGGGGGTCCTGGGGTGCTTAGACACAGCCACAACAGCAGAGCAGCAGCTTGGAGCAACTGTTAAGTAGGCAGAAAGCTACTAATACTACAGGAGGGTAGCTTAACTCCTTCAAGGATAACAGTTCAATTTAAGTCTGATATAATTTTAATTGAAAACACACAAACCATATTCACCTAGAATGGGATTCCCATTATTTATTAGTGAATAAGAATAAACAATAGCTTCGTGCAGCTGAGGCAGTGGAGCACATGCTTTCCTGGCATGCCTGGTTGTAAAAACAATCTGGTGTGTTGCATCACAATGAATTCATAAATGCCTTTCTTATTTATTGTTGTATGACTGATTCTTTATTTGGACTACACAAAGCTACTACACAGAATTATATAGAGAAGATCAAATTCTCTTCTAATATAAATCATGTTAGAAGGAGGTCATTTCCATCTTCTGACACCTCACCCAGTCTAGCCTCAAGCAAGACTTCCCGAGGATAGCCAAGTGATACCATGTAGATGAAGTACTTCTGCTATATTTGGTGTTAGATGGTTGAATATTTTGTACAAAATCGTGACTGCATTTGCAAAGTGGCAGAAAGAACTTCTTAAGAATTTAGGTTTCCAGGTTATACGCAAAAGCTGACAGAGAATTCATAAAGTTGGCATCTACATGGGAAGAAGACAGTCTTCAATGAGCCATATGTCTTGTACTGAAGTACAGATAAAAATATCCTTATTGTCTTTACAGTGTTATCATTAGATGCCCCTTTAATTCACATTTACAAATATGTGCAATGCAAGTTATTTTACTTAAGATTTTTATTTATTACACAACTATTGCACAAATTACAGACACCCCCCTGCCCTGACACTTTTTCTCGTGAATGTCTCTCTGGAGAGACACACTATTATAATTTCCAATTCAGTACATGTTGTTGTGTACATCCAAAAGATTCATATTCTAGTCACATTTCTATTAGATACAGCCTTGATGCTGTGTACTGTATAAAAAAGTATTTTATATTTGGATGTCCTGATGGTGGCAGTAAGAGATTTTACAACAGAAAACAACAACCCAGTCGTAAAGTGCCTCATTGTGTCTTCAAGAGGAAAAGCTGCCTAACACATTGTACTATTAGTTAGTTTGCTCTCAAACACAAGTGACACATTCTCATTTATACACATCAGATAAATAACCAGGAATCATGAGCTCTTCATGAAGCACCGATAGAAATGAGCAATTGCCTGAAGCACAGAAATTTCCCTCTGTAAAGTTTTCTTAAGAGGAGAAAGGAAGAAGCGTAAAGGAAGAGGAAAGACGCAGACAGGAGACCCTTTTCTGTGCCCTTCAAATCGCAGAATACACCACACACCAGCACCTCCATAAGCATTTCATTGTCTATGTCAGGCTAGTCATTCTGACCCTGGTTGGGGGAACAAAAGGAGGTTGTATCCATGACGATCAGAGGCTGTCTATTGGTGGCAGTGGGAAAGTGTCACCATACATGACTTGTGCAGGAGGCAGGGGCTAATCTGTTGTGTTGCAGACATGCAGCACTGAGCACATGCTCTTCCAATGTTCTCACCTGCCTCACAGTTTTCTGCAGCTGGGCAGTGTGAAAACAAGATCTTTTTTACCCCACTGTCTCCTCTTGCTGCGCACCGTGTCTAAGTTCACTCACTTGACCCCACACCTACTGGGGACATGAGAGAGCTCGGACATTCATAGCCTGGACTTAGCCAGCCCTGGCTGGCTGGGCTGGGCTGGGCTGGGCATCCCCAGCAGCACCAGCCCCACTTGGAGATGGGAGACAAGATACACCAGGTCCTTCACCATGCAGGAAGGGCAGCAAGGGTGGCTCTGACCTGTGCTGATGACTGTGGCAGTGTGAGGATCACAGGTAGCAAGGGGCACCACAGCTAGCCATGGTGGGGGCGTTGGGGCCTGACATGCCACCAGAAGAGGCAAAGGGCCTCCTAGTCCTGCAGACCTTATGGTGCCACCGTGTCCATGAGACAACTGGAGAAAACCTGGAAAGACAAAAAAGCAGGGAAGCACAGGTACAAACATGCCACCTAGGGACACAAGCGGGTAGATGCATGGTCCCCTCGTCTGCTGCCTTCGTTTGTCTTGCAGCTAACACAGTGGCCATGTTAACTAGGAGCGATTAACGAGAAACTTAAGCAGCTCAGTAAGTCTGCCAAACGTTTTGTCCTTAAAAATTAACAGCAGTAATTAAAAGTGATAATAGGGCTTTAACAGACATCAAAAAGGGGAAAAAAATATCTCTTTCCATTGAACTGCCAAAGACTCCTTAAAAATTATGTTGCAGGAAATGAATGCCTTGAAATGGAGCAGAATGGATACATTCATTATCCATATCGCAGAGGCAGACTCTGCTGCATGGATCCTTGGGGAAAGAAGTTGCAAACGCCAATAGCCTCATCCTTATCCTGCACTTACCCTGGTGTAAAGGAGGAGAAGCTCCATGAGTACAGGGAGTTAAACCCACTCTAAAACTGATTCGTGTGAGACCCAAATCACCCCATCTTGTGCCCAACCCAGAATAATGAGCTCAGACTGATAAAACTGTTGCCATAGCTCTTGTTATAAAACTGAGATAATACTGAAAATTAAACAAACAAAAAAAAAATCTAGGAGGACCTTAATAACTGGAATATGCACCAGCTACTATTTCACAGACTGAAATCACAGACCTGTATCAGAAAGTTAATTTGGAGCACTAATAATTTATAAAGCCTTTTGAGTCCCCAGAAAGTTCATTACTAGGCAACATATTGCTGTAGTTCCCATCACGAGGCACTGTACAGATGGTACAGACCCAGCTTCATGTCAGCCCAGCTCCTTCCACCCTCACAATGCAGAAGAGGAAGGCTACTGGAGCTTCAGTGCCATAAAGTGCCTTTGTGTGAGAAGATCTTTGCCACTGTGAGGAGCATCAAGTCAGCAGGAGTATACTGAGGCATGTGAGGTGGGAGGACTGAGGTCTCCAGTTATGAGCATCCCTCGGGTTGAACCACAGCTGGATTATTTCCCACATTTGCTAGTCAGTGTAGCTTTGACCCTTCCCCTCTATTTAGCACTTTCCCCCTCTATTTAGCACTTTCCCCCTCTATTTAGCACTTTCCCCCTCTATTTAGCAGGTTGAATCTGATGCAAAATGTCCCATGGAAAATACTTCAAATAAACAGGTTTTGTAAAAACTCTTTGACTCTAAAATGGCTTAGTATTTCATAGGTACTGCTACTGACTTCCTTCAGTGTGACTGCCCTTTTTATGGTGCATGCAGTTTTCTCATTTACTGCTGGGTGGTCCTGTGGCAAAAGCACTCAAGGGGCTTACAGTCTCCTCAAGGCTCTGCCTTTCTCTTTCAGCCATAACACTGAAGGTGACACTTCATCTGTGATAGCTTCTGTAGTTTCGAATAGGGAAAATGATGCACTGCCTCTCAGAATTATCGGAAAGCTCCATTCCTCATATTTATGAAGTGCTTTCAGTTTTCAAGAGAAGGTGCAATGTGCTGCAAATGCAAATTATTAGTAGTTACTACTCATGTAAATAAAAGAGAATTTTTATTTGGCAGGTCTCAGGTGAAGTGGAACAGTCATGTCAAATATGTGCTGTGTTAGTAACAGATGGGTGAAAGAAAAACCAAGACCTAAAACTGTTGCGAGTGCTATCAAATCTATACACAGATGTGTTGTGACAGTCAGTGTTAGGACTAAGGCTCTGCTGAGAGTTAGATGGGATTTACTATGCTGTTGCTCTCTCAACAAGATTTATTACCAAAAGGCTGTTTTATTTCTTATGTCCTTATATCCATTGTTTTATATCATGTCAGTTGTTTAAAATATTTCAGGAGCAGCAATTTCATCTCTCTAACAGAAAAATGTTGCAGCTGGCAGTGGCTCTGTGCCAGTAATACACAGGATGTTAAAGCAGCCCTGTGATCAGTGTTCCTCTGCCCTGGCAATCTGGATTATGTTTTTGTAAATTTATTTGGTCATGGCACTCATGAAAATGACAAATTAACATCAGTTAAGTAGTAGCTAACATGGTCTCAGCGTATTCTGGGTAATCTTTGCCATAGCTCTTCTGCTCAGCTCAGTCCTGACCCTCCAGGCTCCTTCCTTTCTCCAGGTTACGTTCCTTTCCAGACTGACAGTGGTGATTTACCATGTACACTGCAAATGCTAAGAGAATCGAAGGAGAACAACAAACTGTGCAATTTGAGACTAGCATGAAACCCAGTCAAGTTCCCTGTAATGTGAAGAAGATGGAGTAATGGTGCTTCAGTGCAGTAGTAACTGACCAACAAATGAGATTTTCATTAAAGCCTAGAGCATTTAAGAATATACTTAGCTACATTCTTACTTTGCAATGCATTCCTACATTAACCTCCTTCACTCACTCAAACCTATTGATTGTTTATGCTTTAAGTGAGTAGTTACCTCTGAATGTGACTGTAAGATGTGGTCCTTAGATGAAGAGAGTGTTAGTGATGGAAGACTGATACAAGGAGGTAAAATGATGCTGTTTAAACCTGCAGTACTAATTTCACACACACAAACATAGCACATTAATCTTTTAAAGTGTTTTTTTAAACCACTTTAAAAAGTGACTCACGCACTGTGAAAAATATTAGTCATCATCATGGATTTTGGCAACACTATAAGAAAACAACAACAAAAATTTAGCATCACATAGCAAGGTATCCTCACTTTACATTCACTAAGATGACATTCCAAGCATGCCCCAGGAGGGAGGCAGGCAAATGTGAAGTTGCCTCAGTGAAGCCATTTACGTGAGGAAATCATTACCTCACAGTGTGTAAGTCTAGATGATAGTTATGTAAATAACCTGAGGAAAACAGTCACTTGTCCACTTGAGAGCTGTTCAGTAGGTTAGAGCAATATAATCAACTTTCACCTGCATTTTCATCATGAAAGCTTACAGGAAATTAAATGGAATTTAATGTAACACTATAATACCATACTACCATGTAATTGCATGGTAATATGTCATATAAAGCATTCCCCAAAGTTTAGCCTGTTAGTTCTTTTGGTTAACTGAACATTTATCACTTCTTCCCCTGTCTCCCTACTCTCTACTCCCTCCTCTCTGAAAGAAAAATGGATCAATTACTCATTATTGGCTCCTGCCATAGAATATTTCATTCTGCAGTGTCAGTATCCAAGTGTCATTATTTGTTTGGAAAAAAAACCTCCAAACAATAAGAGGATAAAAGAGAGAGATATTTTTTAAAGGAAATCCCAAGCTAAAAAATCTAACACTTACAGAGACCAGTACACTTGAAATTTTAACATTAGTCTCCATTTCTGTGACAAGCTAAATGAATCCACCACATCCAAGCATTGCCACTGACCCCTCTCAGGCTCACCTTCACTCTGCAGTTACTGCTCCAGTTGTTTTAATGGGCAGGACAACTGGCTTAATCATATCCACCTTCCCAGCAGCTGAGGACGGAGGAAGGCAGTTCGGCAGCATGCTCCCAGCATGGGGCCATTGCTGCCTTCTCTTGCCTCGGTGCAAGCCCACTCCATGGTGTGCCCCAGCAGTGGTGCTGGCCTGCATCCCAGCTCTGCACTCCTGCTGGCACACCTTGAGACTACCCACAGTCATCATGGGTGCCACATGCTGCTGCTTCCTCAGGAGCAGCTTTGAATGCCTTCAACCCACTCCTCCTAGTTAGTTAACAGCTAAATAAGTGCTCTACTCCAGGACTGGAAATTTGAAAATGAAAATTTTAGCAAAGTCAGGCTCACAATATTTTTCTATTAAAAGAGTAGTAAAGTTAGAAGGAATGAGGATTCATATAGATGCATTTCCCCAAACACTTCCCTTTTCTGCTCAGAAATTAGGCCCAAACAAATTTTAAGGCTTTTTCTTGCTTATCTCAGGTTTCCAGATATTTGATAGCTATAATTCATCGTACACCACTATCTCAGAGCTGGGACTATTAGAAGATCTGACCATACTGCTAGATTTTGACCTCACTATTGGCAGATTGCCTCTTAAGCCTTGTAAGAGGGGTCCTACGGGAATCAGGTGGAAAACAGAAAACACTGAAAAAATTAACTCAATACCATAATAGTTTTTACAAATTATTAAGGAATATAAGCCCTCTAAACAATGTCCACCAATTCTTGTAACTCAGAATGCTCAACTAGCAGTAGGCAGCAGGCCCTGGAGTTGCAAAGTATTTCTAAAACACGATCTGGGATTTTGACTCAAATTTCTGCCTGCATAGCATTCAAAATCTCATAAAATGGCACAGAGTAGAGGACCCCACACAGAGGAATCATGACTAAAGCTGTTGAAGTGCTTGTTGCAGGTGGAAAGATGGAAGAGTTGTGCAAGCTTCACAGAGAACAAAAGCTGCCTGATATCATGTGAGACCACTGGTCCAGTTAGCAAGTACAGGCAGGCTGGTTTATGAAAAAGACATTGCCATGTTGCTACAGCAGCGGCTCAAGCTGTGAACAGCAGCACTGTTTTTCCTTTTCACTGAAAGACCACAGTATATCCTTGCTGAAATGTAAAAACCTGTTGTGGCTTAGTTTTGGCTTCTCTTGGGAACTTTGAAACAAGACAAATATGACTATTCTGTCCACACAAGGCAGAGCAAACACATGCAACTGAGAAGTTGGAAGCTTTTCTTCCTGACCTTGAGGAAAGACCAAGCTTCTGTTAAGCTTTGTGTTGGTTTTCGGTTTTCACAATAGGTTGTTCACATCACAAAGTCCTCCTGTGGGAATCCCATCCAGCTGTGACCCATTCCAGGTGGCTCCAGAGAGGGGAGAGGAGGCAGTCACCAGCATCAGTCGAGGTTGCTGATGGAAAAGCCTGTGACACCAGGTCCAGAAGGGCGTCCCCAGGATAAGGCAGGAGGAATAGCAGCCTCAGAAAGAAAATCTGTCTTCTTCTTCTCCTCACCAGTAGGACTAAGCTTCAGAATACACAATAAGATATCACTGCTTCAGACTCCCTGGTATGTACCCAAAATGCTATTAAAGGAATGCTGACTTGAAGAAATGAGATTTGCCTTTGGTGTCCACCTACAAAGCCTGCAGTCCTTCCCATCTCTTATGTGAGTAAGGGGTATGGTTTAATCTAGTTCTGTTGATTTCCTCTTATTGGTAATAACATTGCTGCTCTGAGATGATGCAAATGTTTAAGTAAGGTGCTGTCACAGACAGAAAGGAGTGACATGTCTCAGGGAGGACTTTCCTGTCTAAAACCTGGACTTTACATTTGTTGGTGACTGATGCTGAGAAAAGCATCAGTGTGATGTGGCTGTACTGCCTCAGTCAGCAAGCAGAGAATGATCAAGCAAAATTGTAGTGAAGGGAGCTTTCTCCTGTTGTACAAGTACAGGTACACCACCAACAAATTGCAGCTACTGGGTGAATTGCTGATACAAAAGATGCTCTGACACTGCGTCCAGAAGTCCAGCTTAGAGGTTATTACATTCTGCAGGATGGGGCTGGATGGAAATGACGTGGA
Source organism: Nestor notabilis (assembly GCF_000696875.1). Classification (NCBI taxonomy): domain Eukaryota; kingdom Metazoa; phylum Chordata; class Aves; order Psittaciformes; family Psittacidae; genus Nestor; species Nestor notabilis. Next base: position 12,659 of record NW_009945294.1, read on the forward strand.
AGAAACCATTCACCAGCATTACAAGTGCAGCCTCTGCACCATGATCTGGCTGGTAGAAATCCAGCAGTGAGCAAGATGTGCTGGAGCCTGTGTTTTGCTACTGGCAGACCTCTTTATGGTAAAGCCCTTTCACAGGCAACTGTAAACCTCTCTGAAGGAAAGGGCATTTAATGCTCTTATTCTGTCTAGGTCCTTTTATCTGTGCAAATTGTGATTTTATTTTTTTTTCCCCAATGGACAGAGATAAAGTCAAATCAGAAGTGGCCTATTGTTATCTTTGTTATCTTGCTGGAATAAAATTTAGACCTTCAGAAGGTAACAGCCAATAGATATCATTATCTCTTTAGTGGGAGTAAAGTACTCAGAAGTAAGAGGAAGAAATACGTAGACTAAATCAAAGCTGATGGCTGGAAGAAAAGAAATACTAAAAAGATGAAGCATACCAATGTTCAGATGTGTTGGCTCATTTATCAGAACCAGGGGTTCTCTGATATGGAAATGTCAGACTGAAGGGTTTATAAATCACTGTTTAAAGGGGCTGTTTCTTCTGTGCTGTGATGAACAGAATGCTGAGTAAACACCTCCTTGTGTTAAAAACTAAAATATGCAGTCACTTGAAGAGCTACATAATTTCTGTGTATCAGCATCATAGGAGCAATAAAAAGAAGAGATGTAGGAGTGCGGGTGGATAGAAAAGAAAATGCAGCAGAATGACTTAGATGTGTTACAAAAAGTCAAACAAACCAACAGTGTGCAGATGCTGAGAAATGATCAGACCAGCAGTTAGGGAGACTGAACTGCCTTCCCATTTGAGATGAAGATCCAGCCACAGAGCCAGTGGGTGATAACACGGCTGCTACCCTCACCAAATTAGCTTAGCAACTCAAGAAAAGTTTCAGTTACCTTCAGCTGGCTCACCTGCCAAGAGGCTACACTGCTGCAGACACTCACACACACAATTATAATGTGTGGAACAGGAAAAAAGCTTGTTGAATTTGACGCTTTGGCTGGGGCAGTTGTTCTCCTACTGTAAGGACATGAATTCCTTGCAGGCTAGGTTATTATTTTTAATGTTCTACAGGAGGTGAAATATTCAGGATTAGGAAACATGAACTGCTCAGCAATTTTGCAGGTCTGAGTGCCTCTTCACAGTTATAATGTCCTAATTGTTCTTTGAAATCCACTGTAGGGAGGGTCTCACTCACTGAATGTTGCATTTAATCTAAAATGGCCCATGCTAATGTTTCCTGTAGGTAGCTTGGAAACCAAATGAGGAGGAAACACTGGGGGGAAAAAAAAAACCACACAAAAAAACCACCCAATAAAACCCCACAAATAAAAAAAAATAAAATAAATCCGAGAGGAGAAAGAGAAAACCAGGAGAAATTTGGTTTGGTTGTATTGTTAATGAACCTTTAAATTACTACTTTTGATGATCACTTCATGAGGAAACAAAGTAAAACAGGGAAATGAGAGAGACTCATGCCTATTTCTAATACGTCTTACTGTCTCCAAAAACTATGCTGAGGGTTCAGACATCAGTTCTGCAGGACAGATGTCCTATAAAATACAAATGATGATGTCTTTGTGGCAGAAGAGGTTAAGCCAAAGCCTATTTAAGGCCAGTAAAAAAACTCCTGGTGCTTTCAATGAGCTTTGTTTGGGTCAGGAGCAAAGTGATGGGCAACTATGGGGTCTCTGCTCCCTGCCCAGCTCTACCACAGGGATCCCAAATGACCCCACCAACTAATTTACAGCTTATGCCTCAGTTTCCCTACTTCCCTGGGTCTCCTGAAGTGCCTACCCAAAGAAATAATCAGGCTTAATGGCTCATAAGGTGATTGAAAATTCTTAAAAGTGCTGTAGGACTGCAAGGTATTCCTGGTACCCACCAAATGTTTTCTTTTACGGCTGGTTAAACACTTCATGTTTAAGATATGAGGGGCTGGTGAACACAAGCGTTAATAGCAGGTTCCCGTAGATTAGGTTTTCTGCTGTGGGTCTACTTTGAACTTCTTCTCGTGTTTATTTAGCTGTGCGTATGTGTGTGCATGGCCCTGCATGTAGCAAAAGGCCAGGAGGACCAAGCCCCTCCCTGAGGAAGCTCGGACAGAGGATTTGTGCAAATGTGCTTCCTCTTCCTTTCACTCCCCAGCCCTAAGGTCAAAGGATCTGGAAAATCCTCCTCCACCCTGTGACTTGATCTGATGATTGTAAGAGAACCTCAGTTCCCCCTGCACCTTCCGCTCCCCACCCTTCCCTCTCGCAGCCCGGTAACCCTTTAAAGCCTTCTCCAGATTGCTGCCTCTCAATCCTGGCCTCTGAGGACAGACACAGGGGTGCTGGTGCTTGTGTTTTTACAAGCCGAGCAGCGCTGGGCATCCCAGGTGGTAGGCTGTTTCTGTGACCCTCATGGGCCAAAGCAACATGTGAAAACAGTGTCTCAAAGGTTTTTAGGAGCATTGCTTCCTGCTCCCAGACAGACACGAGACAAGACTGGAAAACGCATCAATTATTAACTCAGTTGAAAAGAGTTAACTGCTTTTTTATTTGTTTCTTTTTTTTTTTCTTCATTCTTAATCTCAGTTACTTGGATTCAGGTCAGCCAAGTCAGGAATTCCTGCCTTTGGTTTCCAGCTCCGCTGCAGCGTGAGGGGCCCCCATGGCAGCTGGCGGCACCGCGGCCAATGCTGGTGGCTGGCACAGGTGGGAGCACCGGGGCTGCGAGGAGGCCGGGTCAGGGGTCCTGGTTTGGGTGGAGCTCTCCCCACTGGGGTGCTTTACCAGGCACTGCCCTAAACCAACTGCTTTGAGGACTCTTAGAAAGCCTCCAGGGACCTCCAGGTGGAAATCACAGGAAAACGGACACGTGGCCAGAGGAGCATCTCCATGCCCACAGTGTGTGTCCAAGACGGATGCCAGGCAAAACCATGAGCAGCCTCTGCACCTTTCTACCACCTGCGTCTCTGTCCACTGCCTCACTGCTGCAGTGCAGAGAGGTGACAGCTGCATTTCAGCCCAGGGAAAGCAAAGGCCACTGTGTCCCATGCTACACAGCCACAGCATGGCCCACCCCACCTTTGAAAGAATCATGCATTAGCCTTCTTTGGGCTGGAGATTTCTTAGGAAAAAAACCCCAAACACCTGCAAAAGTAATGGTAATTTGAGTTGTTTTCATATGCCTACTGGCTTCTGAGGCTTTTAGTCACATTGAAATCTAGAAAGTGACTTTTTCTTTCCAATGGAAAGCACAATTTCCACAAAGAAGAGCTGAGGCGCTGTGACAGACACCCCAGCCGCAGGCAGACAGCACAAGCATGGGCACAAAACACATCCTGGCTGCAGCCCAGATGCCTGTGCTGTGGTTCCAGATGGTGACTGCCTCCCTCAAATAGTGGCTTGCTGAGGCAAGTGAGGCGGACTCACAGCCCAGCATGCCCGTTCCTGCCACCCAAAGACAAGTGCTCTTGGGTGCTGTGGGGCTTTCAGACTGCAAATAGCCCAGTGCTTGTCCTTGGCTGCCATTTTTAATGTAGCTCCAGTAAAACATGGCACCCAGCTTCCTGGTGGAGGGAAGCCACAGCAGCGGCGCTCACACTACAGCCCGCAGGGCATCGCCTCCTCGCCCCTGTCCTCTGGAGGAGCGGCCTCACATGCCTCCTCACAGCTGCCTGTCTGCAGAAAGAGACCTTGCAGCAGCAACATGATCACTGGCTGCCAGTTCAGGTCGCAGGTTCACCCCTGATGGCCAGCATGGCTCTGCCTGCCCTTGCAGCAGCCGGGAGTACAGGAAGGGATGCTGGAGATGGGGTGGTACAGTGTGTCTCCGATGACAGCCTTTGCTCCTTTCAGTGAGCAAAAGATCGGTCCCTTATAGGACAGGAGAAGGAAGGTGGCAGTGTCCCACCTCCTGCTCCGATCTGTGGGTGGGCAGTTGACCCAGAGATGCTAAATGCACTTCCAGACTGAAAGTATACCTGCAAACCTGATTATTTTGTATTAATCAAAATGATTTTTAAGGAACCTTTTCGTAACATTTGTTGGGTTTGTACACAGTCTGAGATTTCTGGTGTCGTGTGTATACTTGGCGTCCTTAAAAGGAGCAGAGGTACTCCCTAAAGACCAAATGCAATATGTGCCTCCGTTTCTCCACTCAGTCTAGACTGAGCAAACATTTTAGGTTCTATCAGTGTTTGTGGTCTGCAATTACAGAAGCTGAGACAGATACAGGTTAGTCTAGTTCTTCAGTAGAGTGATTTATTACGGACAGGCAGGCCAGGGACTGAACACTGCAGCAATACATCTGACCCACAGAATAAGTGCTTTCTAATATTAGCATTGACCCAGGCGAATTACACAGAGATGCCTGCGTAATTATGCCTCTTTGAAAGGCCTTTCAGTAAACATATATATGTATAAAGTGTCTTTCAGTTACAGAACTCAAAGTGTTCTGGGTCTTATTCCAGCCATTTACACTAAGGTGCTATTACTCTTCTGTGGAAGTGTAACTATACAGGGTTTCAGACCAAGGAAAACCACAGGTGTCTGTGTCCTGCAACAAACATTTCTGGGTGCCTACACTAGCATTTGTAGAGGTAAGCACAAAATGAGTTATCATGGGGCCACAAACCTGGCTATAAATATATGCACAAATTTCATGTTTCCTGAAGCAGGAACTGCTATTTATTGTGTACACCTGACAGACACAATGCAGTCTTGACCTGGTTAGGGTTCCTGTGCTGTCCTGCAGTGAAATGGTACATAAAATAGCAATCATGATGTTTTCTCCTTTCCTTCTGCTCAGTGGTTTTTCTAGGGTGTTTTTGTTTAGAGGGTCTAATTATCTAACTTGCTACTGAATGAAGAGGCTTTAGAAGAAGACATGGTTTTGCCATTTTGTGATTCCTGTCTACTTCAAAACAAGGCAGAGGTTCTTGAAATTTTGTGAGAAATAAACCCATGTTTTTTCACAATAGTAATGAATTCTGTGCTGTGCAAAAGGTCATGTAAAAAACAGCAGGAGGACAGGATGCTGAGATGAAACACTGAGCAGATTTACTTCCTAAACTAACATTTTTTTCTCCTTTTTTTTTTTACCCTCCCTGGGACTTTGTGGAATAACAGCGTCTTGTGCAAGACAAAGGAAATGAAAGAGCATTAAGTACAGGTATACTGCAAACACAGTAGGCAAAATACTGGGTCATTTCTAAAAAAACCAAACAAAAGAACCCAATGAGGAATGCAGATTTAAGTGGAAACATGCAATTCAGCTTATCAGCAACTTTACATTTTATTCATTGTCAAATGTATTGGGAAGATATTAGATGGACAAGTATATGTAAAAGCTGTCAAATATGATCAACAAGAATGAAGTCAAGTGAGGAACTCATGTGCATCTACCCATGCAAGTATGAAGTAGGCTATTATAGCTGGCTATATATTTCTGGATTCTGAAGAGACTGGACTAAATTCTTCTCTTCCACAACTTCATCACAGTTTTCAGACATTTATTAAGCTTTTATTTGTCTGGTGTAAATGCCTGTAAATGTAAGCTCCAATAACACTTTAATCCATGTATGAAAGATGTATGAAAGTTTGGTTTAATAAATATAAGGGTCACAAATTCAAATGTCTGAGAGGTTTGGAAGAAGTTTTAATTAAAGACACGTTTAGCTCACTGCAGCAGATAATTATTTGAATGCACAAGGTGTTTGATTCACTAAGAAAAATCTATGGCAAGGCATAAGATGTCACAACATAGAGTTTGAAAACCATGCTAAGTTTACGAGAAAGGCTTATACACATTTGTCACTTTGCTTTACTAGCTGGGCCCTTCTGACTCTGCACTCAGCTGCCCCAGGCCAGAAGGAGCACTGGGACAGGCTGGCAGTGAGACTTCCTCCCCAGGTCCTCACCTGCTCTGTAGTGGGAGTAACTTAGTCACTGTCCATCTGTACCTTCTGGCCAATGCAAGTGGGGGTCAGTGCCATTCCTTGCCATTCTCTGTCTTTCTGCACACCAAGGAGATGTGTAAAGCACAGCCCTGACATCCCTGCCCATTCTTCTCTTCTAGCCTCCTCCTCCTCCACAGGACTGTTTCTAATTTCTTGCTTTGCTGTCACACTTGCTGTGCACACCCATTCATCCTCAGGTTCCTGTGGGATAAAAGGAGGATTAAGTTACCTGATTTCTATTTTGGGCAAGAGTTTCAGAGCCCTTTCCTGTCCCGAGTCCCCCAGGCTCTTCAAGGATAAGCTTTTTCAGGAAGAGAGGAAGCAGAGAAGACTCCCATAGCAACAGCCCTCCTTCCCTCTATCTTTTTGTACCTCTTTGCATGCATTCTCTGGATTTTCATCTGCAGAATGGAAAAAGATAAGCTTTGCCCCATTTTCCTTTCCAACAGGCACTAGAAGATTACTGAGGGTTGGGAGGCATAAAAAGGATAAATATACAGGAAAAAGAGAAAAAGCTGAAAAGTAGAGAAGTATATATGTAAAAGGAAGAAAATGATGAAATGACTAAGAGTGAAGAAGACGAAGGTCCAGGAAAAGAATCATGATCCCAAGTATTTGTGTAGCTGAGGCTTCCACTTACATGCTCACGTGCACTTCCCAGACTGACATAATTATTCAGAAGCATTTAGTGCACGGAAACACTAATTCCAACCAGAACTCGTTGAAAGGATCACCGAACCCTTGTCTTCTATGAAATGTGCTGGATTAGCTATATCCAAGCTGCAGTTCCAGGGGACAAGGAGAAAAAGTCAGAACAGTGTGGTGGACTACAACATGCTTCCACATTCTGCTTGGGATTGCTCCCCAAATACCTCCTACTGGGATAATTCAAAACTTTAAAGATCTATGATCAGTGCATGCAAATCATGTCCTCCTTTGCTTTTTCTTTATCATCTTCCTCCCAACCTTCCTCTTAGTTCTTTGGGTCAAAAGGACATAACTTCCTGTCTGCCTCCTAAAGCCATCGTCTTATTTATTTTGAAATAAGAAAGAGTTGAAGATTAATTTTATTTTTCAGATAGCTGAACATGAAAACATTTGAATTAAATAGGAACAGAATTTGAGGGCTTTTATAAAGGGGGGAAAAAGCAAGCAAAGTGCAGTATTCCCTCAGAATACTTGCAAAAAAGAAACAGATGTGAAAAAAATCTAAATGTGAATATAAAATAAAATCCAGACCTGTAAAACATTTTTTTGGTTTTGTTTGTGGGTTTTGGTTTTCGACTTTTTTTTTGGCAAAGGAAGCTAGATTTATTGATATGTGCTCAAAATATGAAAACATATTTTAAAAAGTGAAAAATAAGGTGAAAATACAGCATCACAGGCCTGAAAATATCAATGAAAAGAACAAAGTGAGCGAGGATTTGCAGAAGCCAAATAAACACTGACATGACTTGAAGAGAGCAAACAAAATAACCCTAGCTAGCAAAAGGAAATCTCTGCATCATAGGTGAAAAAAAATTGGAGGTGACTTTGAAAGATGACCTTTTATCTTCATCAAGAATTTCCTTGCTAAATTCTGGCCCTAATGAGGCTGTAGTATTACCTGCAGCTGATCATCATGCTCCTTAAAAGGACGACTGTTTATTTTTTATGAATCGGACACTAAGGCTACTTTGAAGTTTTCAGATATTAACATCACACACACCCCACTGCAGTGTCAGGGTTGTTTCCAAACTGAAAGATTTAGAAAATTGTACAAATGATCTGCTAAGCATAAAATTCATCCCAATGAGATCTAGAAGTTAAACAATTTACCAAGTATAACATAAACTGCTTTTTTCTCACTATTTCGAGGAAGAACAAAATAAAAGCCACACCTGAAAACCCACACAGAAAAAAAAGTGGCGTTAGAGGCTTCATCCTTATCTGTTGAACACTTAGCACACACAGCTACAATCCTTATTCCCACTAGCAAATTAAGCTTCATTCTCAGTGAACTTTGATGTTCAAAATACAGGCTCACTCAAAAAATCCCACGTATGTATCTGACTAAAACCAGGGGATTGGCTGTTACCTGTTTTTCTTCTTCAGAATTTTAAGACATATAAGATATTACACACACAGGTATAGATTCTAATTCTTTGATGCGTTTGGCACATCAGTGCAAGGTCTTTCTGAAACTCCTTCAGCAATGATGACAGCCCAAAGCAACCACTTCTAAACTTGCTTCAGTTCCTACCTTACAGACCAATAATTTTCTGCAGCCTCTGATGTTGGACCCGGTAGTGTACTGTAATCTTGTGTAGCAGCACAATCAGTACAGAGCAACCCTGCGCATAAGCATTAGTGTTAGAGAACACACAGAATTTCTGTTGGGTGTATAAGCTCACAAACAGCTACATTTGAGGGTATAACTGCTGACTGAGGATATTAGTGTGTATATAGTGTAAACTGTTAGGTATAGCAGAACACAGTTTAAATGCTCTCCTCTCCTCTCCTCTCCTCTCCTCTTCTCTTTAATGAAGCTCTTTAGTGTAGATCTTTTTCATGCTGCATGCAAGGAAACCAGATGTGTGAGATTTAAATTAATTTTGTGTCATTTACATCTTTGATATTTTCTCTTCTATACCCTGGAAGAATCACATCTTTATGTCACAGACAGATGACTTTCTGTTATCTCCAGACAGATGACTCTGTGTGAGTCTTGCTTGAAGTCACTCAAATAGCATATACCTGTTACAGAGTGACAGAATGATTGATATCTTAACAGCAGAGGTTGCCCTCCCCTTTCTAAGCAATTTAATTGAAAAGGTTAGCAGATAACGCAAGAAGCCCGAACTTTGACACCTGGGTTTCCACCCCTTCCTCATGTAAGTACAAGCACATATTTTCCAGGCAAATGACCTCTCTTTTTCTCCAGACCTGAGAAGGGTGACAATTCAGTAATTTGCAAATCACTGCAAGATAATATCTCTTAAAGATATAAAATATTGTCCCAGTTCAGCAAAGATCTTGGAACAGTTAAGTAAGCTCTCTACTCCTGAAGCAAAGAACCATTATCAATAACAGTTCATCACTTCCTGGCACCCTTGCCACGACACCCAGAATGTCTCAGTTCCCTCTTTCACCCCACTCAACAGTTATGCAGAACTTTGAAGAGAGATGATGAAACAACATGCATCTTGGAAAAGAGACACCAATTCTGTTTTGATAGAGCTCCATGGAAACTAATCGGTTTTGTGAGCAGAAGAACTCATTAAGAAGGACTGAAATGCTACAATTTCAGATTTTCTTTTTGCCTAGCGGTCTCTAAACTGGCAGACCTACCTTAAAAGAAGCTGGCAAAGCTGCTGTGAGGCAAGTCAGAGGTGATTCTTGCTGGGAGAAAGACAGGCATCATAAAAGTTGCTGTTTCTTCTACTATACCATGCATCCTCAAGGGCATCTGTTTCTAGATTATTAAATTAATCTTTAGCCTGTGATTCATTTTTGTTTCTTCACAAACATAAACTCCCTTGACAGCTGTTCTGCTCAACTGAGGAAAGCATTAGGCCCCAAAGGAAGGTTTTTGCATGTGGGAGAGAAATGGAAGTGGAGACTATGGAACCTGGAAGGGCAGATGCAGCCCTGCTGTAAATACGACTTATTGCTGTGATTTAGTGATGTGGCCCTTGAGCGCATGGATGTTTTGCAGACCATGCTAATTGGGGAAGTATAGGGAAGAGGAAGGAAACCCTTTCAGCATCATGGTAAATGCCCAACTTGGTTACGTCCCACAGGAGACACAAGTCATGATCTGGCTTCACTGTTTTCAGAATTTTGCAGAGCACTCGTCTTTTAGATGTGCCATTACATCAATCAAATCCTCACAGAAGCACACATATAGATTTGTTTTGGGTTTTTATTATTTAATCAAATTATGAAATAGTTTTTCTGGGGTGAAGAAATAATTGTTTGGAGTTGCTTGTAATGAGTTTAAGTGAACAAACTAATCTGAAAATAAAGGCTTTGAAATAGTTGCTAAGCTTTCAAGAGGCTGTTCTTTACCTTCAGTAAAGTCTTCCACTAGAACATCCTCTGTTCACTGGCAGCGTGGTTGGAACTACGTGATCTTTAAGGTTCCTTCCAACCCAAACCATTCTATGATTCTATAAAAAATGTGCTAACATAAGCATCAAATGAAACCAACCACATGTGTGTCTCATAACTCCATTTTTACTAATGCTGGTTTGGGTACATAAAGGTTTCTGCTTGTCCTAGGGGAAACAATGAGTTTACAGACGTATGCATAAAGGTAATTGGGGAAACTAGTTCAGAAAGCCACTGTTTCAAAACTAACTAACTGGCTGTGCAACGAGAGAACCCTCTGGAGACTGAAGCAAGCTCTTCACCAAGGTACTTGTTTATACTTTTTTTTCTCTACACAACTCAGCTAAGACTGTCTTATCTAACGTAGCTGATCAGAAATGTAACTGATAAATTAGGCTAAAGTACACATTTCTTTTGTTTTCATGGCATTTTCACCTTGGTTTTAATAAATGTTGTTCTTGTTAAGATCACTAGCACATGCCCAATTTTACAATGATGCTCTCAAGGAAAGAAGACTCCTCTAAGCTCTGGGGGAAAGTATTGAAGTTTGCACTGCTTTTGAGGTTCATTCAGAGAGCAGAACAGAGTTATCTATACCTTCTGAAATGTGGTTTCATGAGGCTCTGATAGGCAAACCAAGGTTATCAAGAGAACCAGAAAGACCAACAAAGAAAGATATAACCAAGTAGAAGCAGGTTGAAGACTGTTATCTCTAACTGGCATAACACTGACCCCCAAGACAGTCCAGTGTTTCCTAGTAGCCTCCTGTGTGTGTTGGACAAGAGAAGAGTTTATATCTCTGTGGAGCTGTGCAAAACAACAATTTGTTCCAGAAAGGAAGAGATAATAAAGTCTGGCTTCATAATGGTTTTACATATTTTGACTGTGTTTTTTGGTTCCTGATAAGAGCAAACTGCAGTTGACTCTAATCACATGATTAAGGCATTTATCGTCATGTGGACTCACTTGTGTCCATGGCTCATGGAGCTCAATTACCCTTCCTCCTGATGTAGCACTAACAGGGTCTTCATTCCAAGAGCTGATTTTCCCAGAATTTTCATATAACTTGGTTGGACTTTTAGGACTATTTCTGTCAATTTGGCTGAAATGGGAAAGCTGTTATCAGGGAGAACTGGCAGACACCACACAAACACATCATAAGTGTGTAAGTTTACAGTCATACAGATACAGGTTCTCTCACCAGCGCTAATATGGTGTGTGATCACAAGACTCATTTCTGTAAAAAAATGAGTTAAAGTTATTTCTGCCTCTTTGAAATTGGGAAGCCAATATTTATTTCTGAAACACCAACAAGCATCTGAAATTGCCCATAATTCAACCAATGAAAGTTTAGAGGAACACCAATGATTTCACTACAGTTCTGTTAATTTAGATATGAGGTAGCCTGAGCAGAACTGGAATTGGAGTAAAATCCATTAACCACAAAAGCAAAATGCTCTAACATGATCACAAATGTTTGTCACATGCAAAAGTGGATTTACCACTGCTAACTGTGGTCTTAGAATGTGCTTAAAAAAAGTCCACTCTCATCTCAATTTTCAGCATCATTGTAGCAGTTTTAAACACAGGGGATTGTTTTAGGGACCATTCCTTGCCTTGTGTTAGCCTTTTGCTAAGGTTCTTATGATTAAAGAAATAATTTTTATAGAATTAAAAGTCAGGAAAGAACATTACAATATAAATAGGTATGATAAAGAAAATAAAGGTTAAATTGACATATAATTCTTAATCAGTTTGGTAATCAGCAAAGGCACAAATTTTAAATAATTAATTTTGCTGGTTATTTTGTTCTTCATACTATTTATTTCATACAAGTCAGAACATTTCCCTCTATTCTGTTTGCCTGTTGTATTCAGCACAAAAAGAAAGATACACAAGCCGATTAAATATGTACATTATCAGAAAAGGTGGAGGGGAAAATAAAAGACTGATAACTCTAAGAAACTTTTAACTCAGCAGATCTCACCCATGCAGAGGGAGGAGGTTTTCTCTATATTATTTTAAATGTAAATTCTAAAACATCCACTTCCTATTTGGTAAGTATTTCAACAAATTGTCTGAAACCTCTGCATATTTTTAAATCTCTGTCTTTTTACATTGTTTTAATTTCACGTAAATGGATAATTTCTTTTTTTACATACACGAGCTTCATTTGAAATGAATAATCAGTTTGTTTTCTGACCTTGCCTGCCTACCAACCTACAGAATAATTCTCTCCCATTTTGACCACTATCATGCCTTATTGCTATTGCTGGGGAAGAACTGCTAAATGGTCTAAATGAGAACCATAGATATATACATCTGCATTTAGATGTGTGTAGGCTTCCAACATGCAGAGGAAAGTACAATGGCAAAAGCTTACACTGACTTCTCAGGAAAATGGTCCATTAACATTAACTAAGCTTTTAAAGCCCTATTCCTTCATTTTATTGTAAGTATTGACTTTTAGAATGAATTAAGGCTGGAAGTCAGATCAAAGGCCCTTACCAATTTCCTTATTTATTACTGGGAGTTAAGAAATTCCTGTACAATTCCCGCAAGGATGCAGACAGAGTCTGGACAGACAGACAAGTGAAAAGTGGGAGCTAATGAATATTTCTCTAGTGTCAGACAGGTAAAGCACTCCCCTCTTCCTGTTAATTCAGTTGAAACAATGAAGAGAAAACCCAACCCACTCTTGTCTTGTTTGGCTTAGACGTGAACCCTTGATAAGACTCTGGAAAACAAGAAACCTTGTGATAGATTTTAGCTACCTTTAGCTGAGAAACTCATATGTCATAAAAATGTAAAAATAGTGGTGTATTTCTGCAACCAATGTACTCAGCTTGATATGTTGTAGATAACAGAAAATGACTGAGATAAAGAATAATATAACATTTTTACTTGAATATTACATACTTTTCATTTCTCTACAGAAAGGATATCCCAGCAGGAAGGAGAAAGGTGGAGCACAATCCCTGTAGCATTTCTTGTTCTGCATTGTACAAAACTTTGTAGGGACACAGGAAGAGGATGCGGAAGTTTCTACAGGAAAACGCAGAAAAGTTCAATCATAAACAGCATCCAAAAAATTTACCAACAGCTTATAACATTTCCTTTTTCTCTTTAAATGTTTAAAGATACTTACATTACAGCATAGTTTAGTACACATTTCTATGTGTATGTATTTTTGCAATTTCTGTAGCAATAACCTCTCAAAGCCATTTTTAACATGAATTATGCAAGCTATATTACATGTAGCAATGTAAGAAATGATCTACTTGGTGTAGCATCCTTCTTTCAACAGAATGAGCAAGTGTCAGACTAACAATTTTATACTGCAATCTATGTAGAACTTTGAAGGAACTTGATATTTAACCAGAGGAGTCCCCCTAAAGATCACTTCCACAGTAAATCCCTGATTGAAACCCACTGAAGTCAAAAGAAACTTGCCATAACCTCAACAGCTTTTACATAAGGATGTAAGATCTTGTTTCAGCAAAGCTTAGGAACATGCTTAAATCTGGTGTTGCATGCAGCTGAACTGTGAATGAGAGGATAGCCCAAGACTTGGCCCTACACAAGGAGGAGTCGTGCCTCACCAGATGGTGCCAGTGGTGGGATACAGCCATTTTAGCTATTTCTATAGGTTTGTGGTTGCTGAAGTTGATTTGTGTTAAGCACAGCGTAAGAGCACGTTGCTAACTTTTAAGAACTTGTTTAGTAAGTATGGACTTTGGCTTGTTTTTATAGTCTTTTGCAGAGTCTGGTTATCCATACCCTGAGCCTAAGTCTGGTTGTGAAGAGCCTACAGTTAGTACCAAAAAAGCTTTCCACGTAAATGTGGCACCTCTTGATAACACGCAGTCAAGACTGCACAACAACAGCCAAGGCAATATACATATTACTGTAGTTTTGGCTGCACATCAGCAATCTTCTTAGAACTGTAACTATCACTAGTATGTGATAAAAGGGTATCAGGTGGGCAAATGGGTATCAGATTCTCAACATGTATATTTAAGGTACAGGGAGGACAGCATTCCTGATCTAATATAGAGCAAATTGCTATATGAAAGATGTATGAAATGGGAATTTTTAGAGTAACAAGATCAAGTTTGCATTGCAAGCCTAAATTACTTGATTTTTTTAGAGGGATCATACGTTGTCACTTTTAAATGACTTAGATGTATCTCTACACTGGAAGCTTTTCATACTTGTAGTTTAAATGTACAGTGAAAAAAAATGAATAAACACCCCTCATAGACAGCTGAAAAGTGATTCCCCATTTCAGCCATATTGAAGGCAGAATACAAATCTAAGGGATATCTATGTCTTCTAGCTTTAAGCACATAATCTGGGCAGTTGAGTTAGCTGGGGAGGCTTTCCAGGATCTCTGCATAGTCAGCAGAGAGAAGCAGACACCTCTGGATCATTCATATCAGGGTCCTAACTTACATGCTTTGAATTGTTTTCTGAAGCCTCTCTCTGCTACCATTCATCAAGAAAAATGAATGCACGTGCACATGTAAGGCAAAGGTATTACGACACATTCATTTTTCAACTTTTTGTGTAATGTGAAATGTGACTTAGAGAAAGGATTTTCTAGCAAGCAAAAGGCAGCTACAATTATGCTGACAGAAGTCATTTTCCATGAGAAACACATAATACATGTACTTTATGGTCTGCACCAGTCATTGGTTAAAGGGTTAGTTTTGACTTAAAATGCAAAGATATTTTTAAGATTTATTTGATTTTCAAAAGTGTCTTTTATATGAGGTTTATAATCACGGTTATGGAGGGTGAGAACAGGGAGAGCTTTAAGAAAACATATATATAGAATACATACATAATATAACAATGTGATTTTATTAGAAAATGCACATCAAGAACATACATAATTAATTTGTAACTACAAACATGATAATACAATCATTCGAACATCATAATCAAATACACAGTAATTAGAAGAGAAAAGAATATTGTCTTTTGCATCTAACTGAATATTGTTAAGTAGAAATGTGTCCTAAAGTTTGTGTCATACTGGGAAACATGAAAGCTATAAGGTCACACATTGAAAATAAGATCTACCCAATTTCATTCATCATCTAAAAATGTTAGAATTAGTGTGGGCTGAACAGAAGTGGCAGTGAACTGCGCTCCATTTGACCAAAAGCACTTGAGAACAGTAAAAGCAGTTTAATTATATTCAGATGCTATGGTGATATTTCTCAGTAGAAACACCTTAGTTAAGTTCTATTTAGAGATTAGGTTAGAATAAAGAAGACAGATGGGAAACAGGCTAGAAGAAAGAGAGACCAATAAAATGTAACTAAAGTTCTAGCTCAGACCTTTAATCAATTAGCTTGGAAAAGAAATAAATTGCAGTAGAACATATTGAAAGATTTAAGAGAAGCAGAGTGACCTCTGAAATAGTTAATCTTTGCAGTTAACTTAGTGCTCAGAGTTATTAAAGATTCCTGGAATCCTCTTTCCAAAAGTTGCTCAATTAGGTGCTATAGGCTCCTTCAACATAAAGTAACATGGCATTCCTTAAATGACAAAAAATCATTAGCAATTACACTGCACACAGGAGGTAATTCCTTATAAATCTTTCACTAAGAAGGCAAACGTAATGAAATTGTACACGCAAGTGATGCTTTTACTTCAAACATGTTGGGTCATGCGCTTTCTTCCACAACACACAGGGAAAGCAAAACATTCAGGAAAGAAAAAATGTGCCAGAGGAAGAGGAGTGTAAAAGCAGTAATTCCCCAAATGCTCCTTCCTGATCAAGCCCCACAGGCTTCCGGGGGACAAGAAGAAACCCTTGGGGTCTCCAAAATGTCATTCCCTTAAGACTGAGGACAGATTTCTAATTGCAACCCAGCAGTAATTCTCATTCACAGCCTCTGTCACAAGGGACTGGAACATGGTCCCGGAAGAAAACAGAAGTCCCTGGGAGGATGGAAGAGACTCCCACTTTCTTGCCAAGGTCCTACAATGTGCACAGTATACTTGTTTCATGGTGTGAAGAAGCACTTACCCTTCTCCTGCCTTTGACAGAAAATATTTTACGTTAAAACTTGCAGAATTTCTTTGTTCCAGAAAATGTGGCATGAGGTTTTGAACCTTTTGATGATGACATGCAATTGTTTTCCTGACTGATCTGATCCAACTTTGAACAGGAGGTTTCTCAACAACAAACACAATTCTGTTGATGTCTGCCATCTAAGAATTTTTCTAAAGCTCACAATTTTGCTCTAGATAGCTCAGCAAAAAGCCCAGGAAGAAATAATTCCTGATGGGGAGCAATGTGCAGTTGAGTTTCCATAGGTTTACAGTCAGTGCTACACCCTGGAGGTAGCACTGTACAGTATTGCAGACAGCACTTTTCTTGCCAGTGAAGCTGGCTGTGAGATGAGATAAAACTGAGGACCCGACCACTTTGTGAGCAGTATGGATCCCCTGGGATTTTTTGCAATAATGAAGTTGTTGGCTCTGAAGCCCGTGTTTGTCCAGCTACAGGAAAGTGTGAAAGAGAAAAGCCAAACCTGCTAGAGGAACATTCGTCAACAGTGATGCAACATTTGCAAGGCATTTAAATAGTATGTTGTGAAGGGCAACCAAGAATCCTACATAAATTAGGCTGTCATTCCAACTCATGTAATTAGTTTCTATATACCCACTTTCCAAAATCCCCTGGAAATCCCCTTGTAGCCTGGCAGGTGGTTATTCAAGCTAGAATTACTAGAAAATAAGAGAGAAGAATGGTTATGAGTGATTCTCCCACAGAATCCATTGTGTTGGTTGTCATAAAGGCAGACACAAATTTGAAGCCTCTTCACTGCAGTGCCTGTCATCTAGAAAGAAATATGAAGTGTTGAGGGTGAAACAATGTATACATTCATTAAATAGATGCACAATTAAAATATTAAATGAAACAACAATTATTCCCAACTGCTTTCAACTTCGTTGTTCATAATTACATGATTATAAGCATCTATGTACATTTAAGGAAAATTGTCTACCGCAAAGTGACATTACAATTATTTAATTTAATTTAATAACTTAATTACAGTGGGACTCAAGGCTCAGGGTGAAATCACACTAAAACCTACACCAACAGAGATATAAGCCTCAGCCTGAAAAGCTTAAACAGATATCTGGAGCACAGTAAATCTACCTCATTTTTTTGTTTCCTTCTTTTAGATTGGTTAATTACAGCACCACATGAGATTTATGAATGGTTTAAAAATATGGTAGAAACAATCTGAAAGGACAGACAAAGCCTGGTTTCTTAATTGGTGTAATCTAATAAAAATGAGGCAGAATTATAGTCACTACACTTGGGAATGCTTTGGGGTGACTTTTTCAACAGAAGTACAGGTTTATAAATACAGGCTCTTCTACAAACTCTACTATCCTTAGATAAACAGGACACAGAGACATCCTGGGTGCATATGTTTGTTCAAGGATCGCCTGAACCCACCGGATTAGGTCTTTCAGCACCAGTAACCATTACTGGTTGAAGGGGAGCTGTCTGTAGTTACACTTAGTCCTTTATGAGTGCAACAGCTGTTGCCTGGACCAACTCTGAGCAAGGAACAACAATTTCCAAAGTTAACCCCCCAGATCTTCACAGCTTGAGGACAGGGCTAGGGCTTTATGAATAATGGTTGTAATGATAATATGTGCTGATGAATGGACATGAATTGAGACACAGACATTGACTCTACTAGCAAAATAACCATCATTTTTATGACTACGTTAACAAACAGGTTTTCTGAGTGGAATTGCTTTTGCGGAAGAAAACGGCTCTTACACAGTGCAAACCTGCAATTTTCTTTATTCATCCTTTTGTACTTTTGCATAAAATAATCCATAAGAATAACCGTAAGTCTACATTAAATCAGCCCAGCAGATACTGCAGATGAGAGTTTCAGCAACCATTCTGTAAAGCACAGTGTTGTTATAACGAACATAGATGTAATTTCAAAAAGTATTTTCCCAGTGACATCCATAGTGCTAGAATCAGTAGCCCTGGCCAAGAGCTCACATTTTCTTCCACATCCCGCAGAGCTTTTGGAATTCCTCATGTTTTCAGCACATCCTGGTGGCTTTATTCCATTAAACTAGTTCTGCACTTTCTTCTCCAGCATCTGCAGGTTAATATGAAGAGCTCTCATCTAGTGGTGATCCACCCTCCAGCAGCTTGATTTAGATTTCTACCTCATTATCTAGACAAAAGTAAGACTGGTGCTGTCAAAAAAATTCTAGTGCTGTCAACCAAATTGCATCATAATAAATATAAGAAACATTTCAAGCTTTAAACATCTTTTAAAAGACATAGTGTTGTTTACTTTCCATAAAAGAAAAGAAGTTATACTGGTTTTGAGAGTTTGTTCTCAGATCTCCACGCCAATAACTGGTCAAGACAACTCTGTTATGTCTCTGCTTCATCTCTTGTTCACAAAATCAATGAACTATAAATGAAGATCAATGCTGGTACCCCAGCTGTCAGTCCAGTGTGGCATATCAACGCCATAAGAGCTTCTCTGGCTGCCCTGGTTTTGCAAA
This sequence comes from Nestor notabilis, assembly GCF_000696875.1. Lineage (NCBI taxonomy): Eukaryota > Metazoa > Chordata > Aves > Psittaciformes > Psittacidae > Nestor > Nestor notabilis. The sequence continues at coordinate 31,282 of NW_009945294.1, forward strand.
TCCGGGTCTTCAGTTGTAGGTCCCAAACAAAGATTGATCCCCGTGTCCTAAGGCTTACAGCAAGGGCTTTGTCCACTGCATTTTGATCTAGGAAATACACTATCTCAAATTAAACATTTTAATGCTTCTTTATTTGGGAAACACAAAATGAGGATTTAGCACCTCAGTTCTGCATTCTAAAATTCAGAATGACTTCCAAAAGGGAATTATTTAAGGAAAGTTACAAAATTACTGGGCCAGTACCATATTCTTGCTCCTTCATGTTAGAAGACAAGAAGGAAGAACCTGATGGACTTCCACAAGAGACTTGCAATTTGCTCATCACCAGCTGTTCAGATGCTATCCACTAATGCTTAGGGGCCAACTGTGATGATCTTTTTAACTCCATCAGAGCATACTTGCATTCCCAATGACATTGTAAGCAAAATCCCAATGGAGAGAGAAAAAAATCATCATCACTTCTGTGTCACTGCATGTCAAGAACATTCTGAACTGCAGTTATTGGGCTGGATTGATAAATCTTGTGCCTGTTAAATAGCAGTGCAGTGTTGATTTTAAACCATTATGCATTGAAAATCACTGATGTACTGGGCAGAGAGAAGATAATGTCACTCTCTCTGAGAATTTCCAAATGAAATTAGAAGTAGACAGTACAATGCAGATGTATAAGACACAAGCGAAGCCACAAAGGATGCAAACTCAAAATACTGGAAATGTCTGTCTTTCATTGAGTCCAAACCAACACTTTCAGTCTGAGGTCTACCGCTTGAGGGTCAGAACCTAAATCCCAATCATCTAGCTGCCACTGACTGGTCTGTCTCTACGGTGTGATACGAAGCTGGAAGGACCAGCTCAGATTTGATGATTTGAACATCCCTTGACTTTTAATATGTCATTTTCCTCAATCTATGTTGTTCCATGGGGCACTATTTCTGTATTTGGCCATCTGCATGAGGTCCAGCTCGGGAAGGCAGCCAGCGCATCCAGCAAGGTCCCGCACACTACCAACCCCTCAACCTCCACTGGTCCAAAGTGGAGGCACTGAACACCTTGCTCCACCAGCACCTGAGCCTCCAGTTTAGTGGGACAAGAGCGGACACCTTTACCTAGGTCAATGCTTCACTGAGGCCCCTCCTGATGCTCTGGGAGGGCAACAGTACATCTTGTAAGCAGTTCATACCCATCTCCCTTCTGTCACCTGGGGACAAAACAGTTGGTAGATATGCCAACCCTGGAGACATTCAAGGCCAGACTGGATGTGGTTCTGAGCAACCTGATCTAGCTGAAGATGTCCCTGCTCATTGCAGGGGGGCTGGACTAGAGGACCTTTGAAGGTCCCTTCCAGCCCAGGCTATTCCATGATTCTGTGCTTTTGAGAAGGCACTTGGGCGGGCTGGGAGCCGAGAGGCGCCGATGGGCCAAGCGCTGGTCTGTCGGGAAGCTCCTCCCTAGGGGTGTAGCACAGGAAGAGGTGGAGGTCGGGGGAGCCGGAGGAGCTCCCTGCGAGCCTGAGGAGTTATCGTTACCCGTTTTACTATGTGTGTGTCTTATATTACAGCCATGCTGCACATCAGTGGCCAGAGCGAGGGGAGAGGGGAGGAAAAGCCTGTTTACACAGACTGCAAACCGCCTGGGGAATAATGCAGGAAAGGAAGTGAGCCGGCTCTCTGTCTGACTGCTCTGACTTCCTGCTCGCTCTCTCACACGGGCACACGCACAC
>NW_009945295.1:0-13272 GCF_000696875.1 Nestor notabilis
AATATATATTAAACAACAATATTATTTCAAAATAGGATCATCTTATAAAGTGCTTCCTAAAAGCCAACCACTGTAAGAATTTCTCTCCTTCTAACACAGACCTACCTTGCAGTGTGTAAATGTGTTCTTTATTACATAAAGAACAGAGGCTGGGAGGGAGCGGGTTCACTTCTACTCCTGCAGCCTGCAGACGTATCGTACACAACTGGTCAGAGTCTCCAACAGTTGCACCAGAGTCTTAAAGCAAGAATAAACAACAACAATGAATGTTTTTCACTCCTGCAATGATTTGAAAAGCATCTTTCCTTAGCTGAATTGCACCTAGGGTTTTATGGCATTTAAAGTTCACTGATACTTGCACAAATTAGTTTGTTAAGGATGAATGAAGCTCTATAAAATAATAAAAGCAATTCCAGAGCTTTTCTCCAATACCATATAGTCTTTGAAAGCTTCATACTTCTACTGACTACTGTTCTGAATTTCCAAACATTTTAAAATTCAGGATTAAATGACTATATAAATAGGTGATAGAGTCACTCTTTAAATATGGAGAATCACATTCCATTTGCATTAGAAACTTAAGCAGAATTTGAGTGTTAGGATTTAGTGGGTTTAAATTACAGTTAGCATCACATGCTAGATGTAATCAAATCATGCACAAAATGTTAACTGAACTTCAACTGCAAAGGATGATCAAGTTACATTTTAGCTGCCTGCTTAACACTGACAAAAAATATACTAGAAGTCTCTTAACTGTTTAGGTAAAATCAAAGAATAATGTAAACATTCCTTTGGTAACTTATTTCACAGGACTTGCCTGTAGAAGATTCCTCACAGTACTGTGTAACTCTGTATTCTGGCTGGTTAATCCTTTGGCCTCACTGGATAATTCATACATCAAATTATCAAATAACTGTAGAGTCTGTCAAAACAAAAACAAACTTAAACATTTTATTTAGAAACATACACATGGAAATACTAATACCATTTTGTATCTACTTGCTTCCTTGGCATGGAGTCACAGGCTACTGACATAATACATGGGAGAAAATAGTACTTTCTAGCACTGGAATCACAAAGCACTGTATATCAAGAAGCAAAACCTGCCTTATGGTTTTCCCAAATTACAGGCAGCAGCTACAGGAGCTGTTACTTTTTCTAAAAAGCTGTTAAAAGACAAACTTCCCAGCTAATTCACTTGAAGTATGTACCTCATCCTACCAAAGATGATTTTTTTTTTTTTACTTAGTTAAAACCGTATCATTTAAAAAGGTCTTACATTTTGAAAACATAAAAAAATAACACTATAATCTACAAACAACAATAATTTCTCCTTGGTTGAGGTCCCTGGATGTTTGATGAGCGCTTCTGCTGAGACTACGAAGACACTGAGGTGCTTCCAGGCATGTGTGAGACACTACATAAACTGGTAGGGTACAATAATCCTTTTTCAGAATATGCCTGTTCTGAGCCATTTTTCTTGTAATCTCCAAAATTTGCTACAGGACATAAAATAGGTGAAATGGAAAACAAGTGGCTATTTTTACTGGCTTCTTAAAAGATACAAGCTGAGGTCTGAAATTTAAATCAGTAATTTGGCATTGCTTTACTTCAGCTAAAAAGGAGAGCATATGTTACGCCAGTATGGTCTAAAACTGTATTCACTATATTACTCTCAAATTTCACATATATTCATGACACGTAAATGTGGGGTTCTTCAGTTTATTTGTCCCAAGAGGCTACCTCATGTAAAATTCTCCAGCTCATTTTATAAAAAGCCAAATCTTCTCAAAAGAACAATTCAATTACTGAATCTAGAAAGTAGAACACTGCATGTTCAACCTTCTCCCCACTGTAAAGAGTGGCAACAATCACAGAAACAATCCGTTGTGGTTTAAACCACAACACAATCCAACAAAAATTGTTGGAACTTTCAAAGTGTAAAATTTTAATTCCAAGTTATATTGTGTAACCTCAAAAAAGAATCACTGCATTCTATGCAGGTTTTAGCTCTGGACTGACCAAAAATTCCACATTTAGTTGCAACTGTCATACCTTAGGTAATACTTTTGAGAAAAAAGTTTGTTCCAAATCAGCAAGGCTGATATGGGGCAAAAACATTTCAGTCAGGATCCTCAAAACACCTGCAAAGCAAAATATTTAAGCATTACAGAATCATAGAATCACAGAACGGTTTGGGTTAGAAAGGACCTGAAGATCATCTAGTTCCAACCCCCCTGCCATGGGCAGGGACACCTCACACTAGGTCACCCAAGGGTCTGTCCCACCTGGCCTTGAACACTGCCAGGATCAGAGCATTCATAACTTCCTTGGGTAACCCATTCCAGTGCCTCACCACCCTCACTGTAAAGAATTTCTTCTGTATACCTAATCTAAACTTCCCCTGTTTAAGTTTAAAGCCAATACCCCCCATCCTACCACTACAGTCCCTAATGAAGAGTCCCTCCCCAGCATCCTTATAGGCCCCCTTCAGATACTGGAAGACTATAATGAGGTCCCCACACAGCCTTCTCTTCTCCAGGCTGAACAGCCCCAAAGAGAGGCAACACATTTGCCACAAATGCATTATCTGAGAAATAATAGCTCCAACGTGCATAAACACATCAATAATAGCATCACACTTGACTACACTTAGTTGAAGGCTGGGCACAATTGTTTGTCCATGGAATTAAAATTTCCCATATTCCAAACTGCAGACAGCTGCATATTTAACATGTTAGTTAGCATTAATACAATATCAGCCTCATTTTCTTATCACTATCAGGTATTACAGGAGTTTTGCTGCTTGTAAGATAATGACCAAAAAGACAGTGAAATACAAGATAAAAAGCACCCTTATTTCAAAGATCTAAAAATCAGAAGTTGTGGGAATGAAAAAGCAGCCTTACATGCATAGGTTCTTTATGGGCTTTTATAAAGCTTATTCAACATGCAATTCACATAACATGCAAGATCCAGCAAGACTGCTGAAGATCACGAATGTCACTAGTTATAGCATAAGCATTTTTAAGTAGTGCAAACTTTATAAGACAACCGCAATACAATGATCTACAGGAAGAAGAGGCACTTCTTGGTCACTACTTACGAATATGCTCATTCCAGTCTTCAGACTCTTGATACACAGAGTAAGAAAATGTTAAAGAAACTCAAAATCTCTCTGCCAGAAAGGTTGTTTAAAGCTTCTGCAGAAGACACAGTGACTTCTCTCACACTGTTCCATGTACATTTCATCCACCGTACGAAATTGGTGGGGATACTCCACAACCAATACAGGTAGATAGACCTCAGTACCCGCACGATCAGCACAAGTATTTCAAGTGCACTGGCAAACAAGTCTTGAAGTTTGAGGGTGAGGGGGAATTACACACATTACTGAATAACCACATGCTATTTTCTACCCTGTATCTTTTATTTCAGTGATCGGCTGTACTCGTTTCCAGCGAAAAAGCCGACACACAAGTTTTCTGTCCTGTGCTAGCCCCTTACAAAGGTTGCAGCACTTTCCCGCACAGGGATTTATTTGCTTAAACTGCGCAAAGCTGCAGGACGAACACCCTCACCCCCCCACACACACCATTTCGGGGTGGCTCCCCGCAAGCACCCAGCAGCCGAACCGCCCTCCCGAGAAGGATATAAGGAGCCGGGGCAGGACGGCGGGCAGCTCCCTGCGGCAGAGGTCCCAGTCCCAGCCTCCCAGCTCTTGCAGAAACAACTCCAGATCTGTTTGAGACATAGCGCCAACTACACCCGCCTCAGAGCCGGGCGGCGGCGGGAAAAAAACTACTTCCGCTATCCCAGCATCCTCCACGCCCGCCCCGCCCCCTTTTCACCGCGGGCGCGCATGCGCTCAGCCTACGCGGAAGCCGAGCCACGTGAGGGTAAGCGGAGGGGAGCGCGGCCAGGGGTCGGTACGGGAACGGGAGACAGCAGCATCGCGGGGGGCACAGAGTGGGTAAACTGGGGCCGGATCCTCCTATCCGACCTGCATGCTTCAGCCGGAGTGCAGGGAACGGAAGTTGGGCCTTAACAACCTGTGCCTATACCTGCATTACGTCAGAGATGAGGTCACTGGTAACTTTTTATACATTTAAATGTTTAGAAGGTGGGGTTTATTTGGGGGGGTTGTGTTGTTTTGTTTGGGGTTTTTTTAATGCAAATTAAAGTGCTACAGTTAGACAGTTTGTTTGTGCTAGTACTTGGCAATTTAATGATATGTAAAAATATTCATTTCCAGAAGTAATTCTCACCCGATTCATTGGCAAAACATCTGAGATTCTACCTGCAAAGCACTTTTCCCCATAGCAGTAAGTTCATAAATACATCCTCTACAGAAAAAAATGGAGAAAAACAACGCTTTTTATATCAGTATTGCTCTGGGATTACTGTTTCTGGCTGTAATAAATTAAGCTGACTGCTATTTTTGTTACTGCTATTCCTGAAAATGGCTTTTCAATTTAATTTTTCTATTGATGAATATGACAACAATGAAGCAGACACTCACGATAAAACGGACGTACAGCTGCACTCTCCAAAACACAAGCAGGAATCCACAGAAAAAAGTAGGCAAGCTGCTGACACTGTTGGTGACTCCAGCCCGAGGCTGGGTACAAATAATTTCCAAGATGAGAAACCATCACAGAAAAATTTGTGCTTTAAAGCTGCCAAGGAGCATGACATACCTGAAGATCTCAACAAAGTATTGGAAAATAAAGTCATGAAAACAGTATCAGGCCTGTATTACAGAAACATGTCTATAGTGGAAATGACATGCTTGGGTGATGCTGACAAAGAAGGCATTGTGTCTAAAAGTGTTTCTTCTCATTCTGATCTGATCCCAGGAGTCTATGAGGGAGGACTGAAAATTTGGGAATGCACCTTTGATCTCATAGACTACTTTTCCGAGGCTGAAATACAATTCACCAACAAGACTGTATTGGATCTTGGCTGTGGGGCTGGTCTGCTGGGAATAGTCGCTTTAAGGGGTAAAGCTAAAAAAGTCCATTTTCAGGACTATAACAGCACAGTGATTGACGAAATAACTTTGCCTAATGCAGTGGCTAACTGCGTAAGGACAGGCAGTGGAGGTGACACTAAAACTAGCCAGCCTCCTTCAAAGAGGCCCAAGAAAGCAGAGCACCCACCCAACATGCTCACAAGATGCAGATTTTTTTCAGGAGAGTGGTCTGAAGTCAGCCGGCTCCTGTTAAGCAGCAACAAACCCTTTTCAAAGTATGATATAATACTCACATCTGAGACTATCTATAATCCTGACTACTACGATGCTTTGCATGACACACTAGCTCAGCTCTTGGATAAAAATGGCCGTGTGTATTTGGCAAGCAAAGTACATTATTTTGGGGTTGGTGGTGGTATTCCCCTCTTCGAGAACTTAATTGAAGAGAGAAATGTGTTTAGGACCAGCATAGTTAAAACAACAGATAAAGGACTGCAGCGGTGTATTGTGGAAATGGCTTTTAAAGATTCCAGTTAAAATTCAACCACTGGTCCTTCAAAAATATATTAAAGACAAAATGTTCTATTCCTCATGTCTCTGCTTTTTCCTCTGTTGAGGTATTCTGGTTTGACAGATTAAGGATGCTCGTTATTGAGATGTTTGAAAACTTCTGATGTCTGACTAGAAGTGAAGGATTCTTCCGAGTCTAATTTTGCGTAGACCCACGTCTGTTTATGCCAATTAATTATCATTTATGTGTATTTTAAAATGAAGCAAGTCACTGTCCCGTCCCTGACTCGGATGTTTTGGCAGTGCCACAACTGGAAGTCACAAGAGTGGCTGCTGAGTGCAGCCTCAACGAGATCGTTTATCATCCTCGTGTAGTGGGAGAAGCAGCTCCCGGCAGTGAGGCTGCCAACTCATGCGGTTTAACTGCAGCATCAAGATTTCAGACTGGACTGCATGCCTGCGTGCTCTGCTGCTTTGCCACCAGAGGGGGATGTGACTGTATTTATCACTTGCCTTCTATTCTGCTAGCAATCTCACAAATCTTTGTAGTGTTTCCGTATGTAACACACACATTGACTTTTATTCAAGCCTTTGAAAAACTGTACCAGAGAACATTTACTACTGTGGTCTGAATTTTCACGTTCAGATTTTGACATGCCACTCTAAGAAAATTTCAGCAAATAACTGGAAAAAGATTGTTTTCAGAAATAAATAAAACATTTCTGGTTTAGAAACTGAATTGAAAGAAGATTCTGTAAAAGAGAAGTTCCTTTCAACAACCAACAAACCCACAAATGCAGTCCAGGAAACTGAAGGATGACAGAACCAAGCACTAGGTGATAGCTGGAAATTAACTGCCCATACACTATGACCCATTTTCAAGACTTGGGGGTGGGGGGCACTACTAAACACTAACAGTTCCTCTTCTTTCCAGCTGTTTGACAGGGCAGCAAGTGTTCAGAGAAGCCTGGATACAAGTCATTCCCGTGTCCTAGGCTAAAGACACTAACGTTGCTTAAGAAATTCTCTCACCAAAACTGAAAAACCCCAAAGAACTATAAAACCTGATCCTGAGCACTTGGTGTCACCAACAATTCACACAAAAAAAATCCATTGCATGTTTTGTCTTAACCAAAACTGGACAAGCTATTACACAACTTTTAACATGTACATCAAAGCTACTGCTTATCATGATGCACTGCCTTATTGAGTGCCCTTGCATAAATACAAACTCAGAGACAGTCAACCACTGCAGTGGACTAGATCTAAGGATACTCAGTGTAGGGGAGAACGGACAACAGTCTGACAGGGTGGAAAGAAACTTAGTACAGCAGTTACCTAAATAGCTTTAATTATTGCATAAAGTTCCTGTCACTGAAGACTCTGAAAGTCTACTGCAAGATTCCTATTTTGTCCATGTTTCTATTAAGGTAGAGTCACAGAGGATTTCCTGTACTCTACAGAAGAGACTTTACTGTTGTTTCAAAACCAATTATAAGTAGACCATTTTAAAGGGATGCTTTGGAAACTGCTGAGGTTGCTTTTTTATAGGAGAAAAGGGAAAAAAGTCAGTTGTGCCACGGATGTGATTGCGCTTTGGAATTTTTCTGCATTAACTCTGAAACTTACCAATGATAGATAACTGCTGAGTACGGATTGAGGAAAAAAAAGGAGTTTTAGTTCTGTCAGGTCAATACAGTACTGTTAACAGTTCTTTTTTGTCAAAACTGGAAACAGTTGGAAACAAAGCGACTAGCACCTGCCATTTTTTCGGACCTCAGGTGTAAGACAATTAATGGCTTAGCCAGTGACTGAATAGTTTTTTCTGCACCTGCCAGGTCTAGTGCTGTTTCAGAGAACAGTACCTGCAGCAAGAAATGTTGCCCACTATGACAACAAATACGGTTAAGAACAAGAATCTTGTGTATTTTTTGATGAGTAAACGAAGGCACTTAAAATCTCCTGTGTTTCCTCTTGAAAATACTCCTCAATAAAACTTGCTGTCTTGGGTTTAATATACAACTCCTTTACTAGCTTCATCTTATTCTTCGATTGCTCAAAAGTAGCTCTCTTTTTGTACAAATACAGAATTAGATTTTTTAAGACTTTCAAATGAAGAGCCACAATCTCACAGTGACTGCACACCTGCAAAACAGGGAACCCCACACAGTATAAAGTTCCCATTTGAAAATTACAGATGAGAATTAACAGAGGATGGGGGATTTTTATCAGATGAAATCAGAAAAATTAGCACTGGGATTTCCACAATTCCAGATGAGTTCTATTCTAGTCTTAAAATTCAGCACATACATGCTGAGAGGAAGCAGTATTCAACACTTAAGTTTCGTAGGCTAGTTGATGTTGGAACACCAACAGAACAAACAACACTAGTTTCCTAAATCTACATTAAGGCTTTCTCAACCTGCCAAATCATCACCACCCTAGTGACCAGTTTCCTGCTTCTCTTCATGATCTGGAATAAAAATCTTTCACTCACTTGTAGTACTTGTACATATTACTTAATAGCTAGGGAAATTAGTCTTTCCCCAAATTACACTGCATTAGAAAACAACAGGCCCAATTTCTTGTATGAAGAAACAAAGGTGGAGGTCAGCTGATAATTTATTAGCTCATGGCAAATCATCACTCCTTTTCTCCCCTTACCCCACCCCCTCACTCTTTGAAAGAGCCATCACAGTAAGAAATCCGGTCTAAATTATGTCCTTCCTGTAACTGTTGCGGAGAGAAACATTAAAATCAGTCATAAAGCATCTCAGGAAACTAAACTAAAAAGCTTGTTTGTTTTAACAGGCGCTATCCTTAACCGATGACTTCCCTTTGAAGATTATTTGCTAGTTTTGGGAAATGAGGCTATTAAAAAGATCAGTTTTGCATACTGGCAGTTACAGTTATTTCACTAAAGCTTAGGGGAAAAAACCCGTGAGGAAAATCAAAGTGGGAAGTGCCTAATTTGCAAATTATTGACTCATATGCTATTCTTGGTTACTAGATACATAGGCATTTAATCACATTCTGAAATCAAAATCCTGTGCAGAAAAAACAAAGCTGTGATCAATGTTATCATGGCATTTGAAGTGTTGCAGCCAGAAGATTATTTACTATACAAGAGCATAGAGAGAAGCACAAACAGCAGATGCAAAAGTGCACAAGGGTGCTGGAGGGAAAAGTCCAGGCTGTTTGTGGGGGAAAGCAGGTGCCAACCACAACACCTGTAGCACCAGGTTCAAGAGATCCTGCTCCCAGGTGATTGAGATGGAGATACCTGGAACTCTTCTAATGAGGAATGGACTGAAAGGTTTGAGGACAAGTACAAGAATTTTTGCTCTGCCCAACTGATCAAATCAGACACAAGGGTGAGATACAATGGATTATTACAGTATTAAGCCAATAACAGCAGGACTTTTTTTTTTTTTTGTGACAGAAACTTGACTAAAGCCTCTCAGATTTCACAGTTTGTACTTTAAGAGTCACATGCAAATTGAAAAGTCACTCTATACCATCAGATACTGGTAGATAAGTGCAGTAGGAAACAACAAAGGGAAGAACTGGGATTTAGATGAAATACCTCTTAAAGACTGCACGTCAACAATGTAAGCATAAGAACAAAGCATATTCCCTTGAAATCTTCAACAGCATTAAAAGAAGACTGGCAGAAAACAAGAAAAGTGAAAATTGTAGCAAGTACCTTCACAACATATGAAGAGCAAAGTCCTGCCATGACACATGCAGTAAGTTAATTCAGACATTGCCTAGGTGTACTGGTTCTCGCAGGAAGGTAATTAACTATAAGATAATTATTTCCAGAAAAATAGTAATAAAAAAAGGTATCCTACTCACAGGGAATAAAAGTACAGAGGAATCAGCATTATCAGAATTTGACATTGCCATCAGTCTGCTCTAGGTGAGGATCTCACATGAACACAAAAGATCTCCATCATTACTTGTGTGGAACACAAATACTGAATTTTCAAAACCATGGAGTAAATCAAAGCTTTAGATCATTGATGAAGAACTGTAATAGTCAACCCTCCCCCCTCCTTCCTCCCCTGATTTTCGTAAATGTGGAAAAAGGAATCTGAAAAGCTCAAAGAGCAATAGAAAATAAAGGAAACTGCAAACACTGTGGTCAAAAAAAGTAGAACAGGTTTGGTCCGGTGGTGTGTAAGTGGATGGCAAAATCCTGATGTATCCTACAATATATCAGTTAGACAGCACTGGATGAAAACAAACTGGAGGTAAGATGCTGTGGGAGTGTTTAATTAGATGGCATGTCAAAAGGAGAGGAAAAAGGCTTAGAACTGCAGATTCTGCACAAAGGAATGATCTGAAAAATAAGATATATCCAGGGATTACTAACCTTATTACAAATCACAGCACACTCCAGCTACTCCAGATTTATGGTAACACACATAGAAGACATTTGATTTTATTTATTAAAGTACAGCTCATAGAGTTACCAGTTTTTGTTCTGTTCATAAATAGCCAATTTATTTCTTGTCATCTGACCATGTAATTTCATAATCTGGATACGCTTTTTTCAGTATCTCCACAGTCACTGAATGATCTGCTTTTCCATAGCCCTGCAAGAACAAATGCTTATTAGACATGTACAGAAAGTAAGTTCACAGAAACATTCAGTTCTCATTGACACAAATGATCCAATTATGACTTGATACTTCAAGTAGTTCACATACAAATCAAATATAGGTTCTAAAAGTTATTCTTGCCATATTGTGTTTTATTTAACTCTTGTCCTCTCCAATTTCCTCCCAACCAGAGATGTAAAAAATAAGTGAGATGGGGGTCGGGCATATTTTTCACATCATAGTTTCTCCAGCAGAAAACTTGTTCTAAAATGTTCCCACACCTTCAGCCACCATATTTACTGGATGTCCTTTTAAGCCACAGAGATTGCATTGACCCACTCTAATGAATAAGCATACAAATATCCGATTTTGCTCAGCTGAAAGAAAAGGGAATAAGCCACCACATATGTAAACATCTGAGTAATATTCTAGCCACTAAAGAAATCAGTCTAAATGTTTTATTTATTTGGAATCTTGCTTTAGATGGTAATGCCATCACTTTAAGTATCTGTGCTCTTTACCCACTGCAACACCAAACTAAGGCAAGGTCAGATGACCCATGTGATTTTTAACCTTCTTTTAAATCACTGATCACATTGTTACTCTTTCACTGAAATTTAAGACAGTTGTGGTAGAAAGTGCCTTTCCATTATTGTCTTATATGACTGGAGTCACCTTGATTTATTTTAGAACAAGAAGTAAGGCTTTAGCTGTCAAAAAGCCTTCACTGCACAACAGCACAGCCTACTGACAAAACCCTGTGATTTACAGGTCATCTTCTTTTTCCAGTAATATTTCATGAGAAACTTAACTTGGAAGACTGAAAAAAGAGCTCAAGGTGGCATTAAACAAAACATGTACTCTTACTCATCACTGACTCCACCCCAAGAGGAACAGCTTAAGTAACCAGCATTTAAACTTTACGGGTTGAAATTATTGATGCCTTATAAAATGCAAACTTTTCAAAAAGACCAGATAATATACTTATGTCAGAAATATTGCAGGTTTATCCTGTCAGTTGTAAAGCAATGGACTCTTCAACAGGGACTGTTACCCTTCATCAGGGACTGTAGTGATAGGACAAGGGGTAACGGGTTAAACTTAAATAGGGGAGATTTAGGTTAGATCTAAGGAAGAAATTCTTTACTGTGAGGGTGGTGAGGCACTGGCACAGGCTGCCCAAGGAAGTTGTGGCTGCCCTATCCCTGGCAGTGATCAAGACCAGGTTGAACAGGGCCTAGAGCAACCTGGTCTAGCAGGAGATGTCTCTGCCCATGTAAGGGGTTGGAACTAGATGATCTTTAAGGTCCTTTCCAACCCAAACCATTCTGTGATTCTACAGATTACAGATTGCCTTGGTAATCACTTTAAACTCCTTATCCAGTTTTGGAAATAATAGCACAGCATCAGCTTCAGAAGAAAATGACTATTCCCCTGGTTTTCATAAAACACCAGGACAGTTCTGGTTTAGAGTCTGACAACAAATCTCCAAGTACAGAGAAGCACTAAATCAATGTAATTAATATACTAACTTCTGCCCTGCTACTCAGGTCTTCTTAACCTCCAGGTCTCTGCCTGACAGAAGCCATCATGGTAATAAACCCCTGCTTTTACATGGTGCTTAGCTCTAAGTGTCAAGGTACCAAAAGCAGAGAAGCACCGTATTTTCCACAGACATCACCTTACAAGAGCAGGAGTTGACTACTGCCTTTGACACTAAATTGGCAGTTGAGTAATACAAGTGTCAAGTCTCATCAAAAAAAGCAGTTCACATGAAGGCCTACAATCACAAGAATTTAGCAGAATAAGCATTATATGCTGCTTTCTCACCCCACACAAATCTAGAATTGGTTTGGTTTTTTTTTCCTTATGATTCCAGGTGGCAAGAGTCATCTTCGAACAAAAGCAGCACTAGGATTTAAAAACACTTAACACATTTCATTCAGCCTCCACTGCTCACCTGAGGTGAACAGATTTGAAATAACCATCACTTTCTATTAACAATTAACTTAATAGAACTATTTTCTTCTTGGGTAGAATCTTTACTTACAGTATTACTGCAGAAACAGCTATGCCTCATCCCAGAGCAACACCAGAAACAGGCTATAGCATGTTCCCTAAATTCAAGAAATCATTACCACTTACGGAGTCTTTTCATAAACTGAGCTTACACAGAACAGGTAGCAAAAATGATCTAGCTTCCACATTCTTGGAAGTTACTTTTATTCCCACAAAATGCATTTATGTGAAACTACATCTTCACCTACTAAAACTGACCACACTTAAACTGGGCATACTCTTCTCACCCAACACATACACAGAACAACATTCACAATTTAGCTGGTCACTGCCAATCAACATTCTCATTGGCAAATAAAAGTTGCATAATAGCTGGATCAAGACGCAGTGGTTACAAATGGGCTCTTCCTGCTCTAGCACTATGACTAAAAGATTCTGAGTCAAGAGAAGCTAATTTCTATTTTTAGTCTGTATTATAAATTAATGTTGGTATTACTCAGCATCAAGTTATCTATTGTTTTTGCTTTGGTCTCCTGCCCTTAAAACTAGCGGGTTTTTATAGTTTATCTCACAAGTGAGCCAGGCAAGTTTTCCAGTTATGTTTACACTGCAATTCAAATTGCCAAAAGCCACAAAACTATGAACCAAAAACCCCAGAACAGCAAAGACAAAAAGATTTGAAGGAATACAAGAGATGCACTTACTGTTGAGAGCCCAAATACCCTAAGTTTCTTGTCTTTGCTATTATGATCAATTTTCCCTCCTCCAAGGCACTTGCACTCATATCCCAGCTTTTCCATCTCAGGATTTACTTTTTCAAATATATGATCTGCACAAGAAGAATGGTTAGAGCCATTAGTATATGCACCCAGCATCAAGTACTCAAGAACTCTGCAGCTATTTTCCACTCGTTTTCCTCCAGTGCCCTTCTTTCACTTGCAGAAGAGAAATGTTTCTCTTGGCAGACATAGAAAAGCTATAATAAGGTTCTCTATTTCCGGTTTTTTACTTAGTTAACACCTCGCATTCTCCTATATGAAGCTTATCAGGTTCAGAAATGACATCTGACAGAGATATCGACCTGCTCTCCCTATTCACACAAGGCATCTAGGAAGGTTTAAAAAAGGGGCTTCTGAACTACGCCCGCTGGCACCAGCCACC
>NW_009945296.1:0-598 GCF_000696875.1 Nestor notabilis
ACGCGGGGAGAACCCTGCTGCTCATGTGGTGGGTGAGTGACGGGGGGACACGGGCCGGGGGATACGTGGGATGTGGGATATGTGGGATATATGGGATATATGGGATGTGGGATGTGGGATGTGGGTGGGATATATGGGATGTGGGATGTATGGGATGTGGGATATGGGATGCATGACAGATATGGGATACATGGGATATAGGGGGTATGAAATAGAGGGTATGAGATTTATGGGATGTGTGGGATTTGGGCTGTGCAGGATATGACATCGATGGAATATGGGATATATGGGACATGAAATGTGGGATATGGGATAGGGAATACAGGTGTTACGGGATGCGAGATACTGGATATAGAATATGGGCTGTATGGGATATGGGGTGTGGGATATATGGGATATATGATGTATTCAGTATGTGTGGGGTATGTTGGATATGAAATATATGGGATAAATGGGATATGGGATAGGGGATATGGGGTGTGGGATACATGGGGTGTGGGATATAGGGGATATGAGACATATAGAATATATGGGATATATGGGGTACATGGGGTATATGGGATACGTGATATGGGATATGGGATATATGGGATATGGG
>NW_009945297.1:0-10984 GCF_000696875.1 Nestor notabilis
ATCAACAGCCTCCCTGTCCCAGGCCACAGCAGGTATTGTTTGCAATACTCTGTGTAGGTTACACTAAAAAGGCTGACAGCACCATCTGCAGAAGATGCTAAAAGCTCTATTGGCAAAGGATGCAAAACCTGCAAACTAAACCCCTTTCCTACCAAACAAGATGAAACAAATACAACACAGAACCATAGGAAATTAAGCCAGGCTACACTAATTGTGTCTGGAATGATAAGAATGCTCTTCCTCTTTCCAATACAGCTTATCATGACATTTGTGGTATGTCCTGAAGATCTTCAATTCCCCTGACATATGGGGTTTTGGAAGTCAGAGTTGGGATTATAAATACTTAGAGCCTCCAAGGGAAAGCCTTTCCTACAGGATTGGGCTTGGGTTTGATGAAGCAGATCAAAGGAAAAGCTTTTTGCTTCTTTAAAATTACTCTGTTATGTACTCTGATATCCAAACCTAACTTGGTTGATTGTCAGCTACAGACTGCAATTCTCACCATAAAAATCTGTACCAAAGGCAACTTTATAGGACTGCATCTCAACTGCTGGTTTTCTAGAGCTCTGCCAAGTAACAGCGTGGTGAAAAATGGTACTTAGCTCCAGAAAGGCCATACTCCAATAGCCATAGTATCCCAGACTGGTTTGGGTTGGAAGGGATCTTAAAGCTCCTCCAGTTCCAAGCCCCTGCCCCGGGCAGGGACACCTTCCACTAGAGCAGGTTGCTCCAAGCCCCTGTGTCCAACCTGCCCTTGAACACTGCCAGGGATGGAGCAGCCACAGCTTCTCTGGGCACCCTGTGCCAGCGCCTCAGCACCCTCACAGGGAAGAGCTTCTGCCTCAGAGCTCATCTCAATCTCCCCTCGGGCAGGTTCAAGCCATTCCCCTTGGCCTGTCCCTACATCCCTTGTCCAAAGCCCCTCTCCAGGTCTCCTGGAGCCCCTTTAGGCCCTGGAGCTGCTCTAAGGTGTCCCCTTCAGGAGCCTTCTCTTCTCCAGCTGCCCCAGCCCATCTCTCTCAGCCTGGCTCCAGAGCAGAGCTGCTCCAGCCCTTGCAGTGGCTCCGTGGCCTCCCCTGGCCTCGCTCCAGCAGCTCCACGTCCCTCTCGTGTTTGGGGCCCCAGAGCTGGACACAGGACTCAGAAAATAAAATCAGAAAGAAATAAATCCCCACACAGCTTTCTGCACCCTAAAGAATTCATTCTTAAAAAGGGGGCAGAGGCAACACTGAAAAAGGAACTTTTGGCAAAGAATGTGTGTGTTGTATTTCAAACCAGAATCCTCCTTTTCCTGTCTTCCAAGACAAATGCACACCACAGGCACAATGGTCACAGCTCATGTGAGAAGCCTGAATTCTCCTGCAAGCTCCTAAAAAAGCACAAGCCCTTTAAAAAAAAATCAGACCTCCATGGCATGTGTTGGAATTGCTTTAATAAACAAAAGCTCATTCAAATGCAAACCTTGAAGCTAAAATGGAGAGAAGAAATTCATTTTCTTTCTGATGTGAGAAATGGTATGTCGGGGGGTTTTTTACACTCATATAAAACCTCAAAACAATCATCTTTTGATGATTTACTCTTCATCAGTTAACCCAACACTGTAAAGCTACTTGGAAATAGTGAAACAGAAGATCTATTACTTTTTGTATGTCAGGGATAAAACAAATACTGAAGGAGTGTGGCCCATTTCTCAATGTCACTGTGCCAAGACAGGCCTGAAGCATTACACTGGGGCTGTGTTTATACTGAAAACTGGGGGTTTCTGCTCAAAACTTGGACTTCCACACCCAACAGGCAACAGTTTTTTTTAGGTACATTCCAAGCTTCCCTCAAACAGTTCCAGTCAAAACATCTCCAGATTTTAATTCCATCAAGAATGTGAGCATCTCATTAAAGCACTGCCTAATTATAGGTAACGTGCCCAGACCACAGAGCCTGTGGTAGCTTTATATGGAATATTATTCAGAGTAACACCATCGAGTTCTCTAAATTTCTGAGATTTCTGCATTTTTAGTGTTCTAGCAAAGAGTTATGCTCTGTCCTCAGCTACTGAGCTGAGCTTTGGAGAGGGAATAAATAAGGAACTCATAATACTCACTAGTGGGGAGAAAGATCAAACCAAGAGGGAAGAAATAGCATCAACTCCTAAGAAGCTTTAAAGTAAAAAATGAAGCTTTTAGATGCAGTGGTTGTACAAAGAAATCCTCTTCCAGAGCAAGTCAAACAACATTATACAGTTTCCATGAGTTTTCCTAATTCTGTTTTCCACTTTGGCAGGTTGAAGGTTTCAGAAGCTGGAAGCACAAAGAATCCCTCTGCTCCTACTCAAATGAAGTCACCAACACCAGAGGCAAGCACTGCATCCGTGAATGGACTGAATGACCTTGAAGGAAAAAGGAACAGTGGTGACAAAGGACAAACTTCAGAGCAGTATAAAGGAAAACAGAAGCTGTGGCTGCCCCATCCCTGGCAGTGTTCAAGGCCAGGTTGGACACAGGGGCTTGGAGCAACCTGGTCTCATGAAAAATAGGGCCCTGTGAGATACCAGCCAGAGGCAAACATGCTCTGGAGCCCAGGACAGGGTTCAAGAACATCCAAATTGCATTCCCCGCAGCTGAAGGAAGAACGGGAAGAAAGGGAAACTCCTCACTTAGGGCAGGAAAAGTAATGCTTTCTCCTCAATTTTCAGCACCCTAATATATATGGCTACATACATATCTAAATACATGTTCTTCTACAGTTTTCTTTCCCAGTTACTTATCCTTCTGCAGCACTATCCGCACTGGGACAAGACTATTCCCTAACACAATTACCTGTTAAGTGATCTGTGTTGGAGCTGCTCTATTAGATTTGCTGTATTTAAAACTGGAACTGCAGTTAGTTTCTACTTCAGTAGCTTGACTCACAGCCAGAGTTGCTGTAAACCTTATCACGAACCTACCAACATCATCAGTGAGGTTACAGAAGCACAGCTGAATTCCAGCAAAGTACAAAGTTTATTCATACCAAAAGCCTACTATTAAGTGGGGCATAACTCGATGCATAAAATGACATGTTAAAACTAGCAGCAACCAGCTATCTACAGATACAAATTCATTCATACTTCTTTTTCCTTAACTTTCTGTACTGCTCACTCAAGCTTGTTATGACAGGAATGAGACATGGAGTTAGAGACGTCGGAGAAGTACTTTGTCCTCATCCTGAGCACATAAACACAAATGCCCAGCAAGTTCCTTGTTCCCTCACTCACACACTCTACATCTATCTTGCTATGTCTCAGGTGAGCAGAGGGAAGTGACAGCCCAGCTGACAGGGAAACAGCATCTGAGATCAGAGAGGGCTCGGACTGTTAAGGAAGACCCAAAAAGTTCTCCCCACTTAGGAAGTAAACTAAGGCTTAACAACCCTAGCAGGCAGAAGTGGTACTGCTGAACATGAAATACAAAAGCACCTTGGAAAAAGAGGCAATGCCCAAGAATTAAAATTCGCAAAGTCAGAACTGGATCAAGAAAGGACCAGGGAACAGATGAAGTGTCCAGGAAAAACAAAAAGACAGGTTGACAAATCAGCAAAAAAAGGGGAAGATTAAAAATCGAGGCTATCCAGAGACTGGATGGAGCAGCCTCAGGAGAAGGACTTGGGGTGTTGGGTGAGGAGAAGCTCCCCATGACCCGGCTTCAGTGTGTGCTTGAGCCCAGAACCCCCTGTGTGTTGGGTGCACCCCCAGAGCGTGAGCAGCAGCTCAGGGAGGGGATCCTGCCCCTCTGCTGTGCTCTGGGGAGACCCCCCCTGCAGCCCTGATCCAGCTCTGGGGAACAGCAGAAGAGGGACGTGGAGCTGCTGGAGCGAGGCCAGAGGAGGCCACGGAGATGCTCCAATAGATCTGGATCAGGAGCACAAAAAGATTATGAGCTTATAATTTTGGCAATTCCTTATCCACTCTGAATTTAGTTGAATGTGAATAAAAGTTAAATTCAGGACCCAACAAATGCAAGGACTGTACTGTTAACCCGTCTCGGCCAGAAATCGTGGAATCTTTACATCTATTTTCAACACACTGTACAGTCAACAGACTTAAAATGATGAAGCAGCATAGGATCAACACATCCAGACAGCAAAAAATAGCTAAGACTTAAATAAAGAGGCCTTTCCAGCTGCCCAAAGTGGCAGCAGGGATTGGGAGCAGGAGGCTGTGGTTACAGTGACTTCAACCACACATGAACTGGGCTGCTACTGTACAGGATTGCTTTCCCTCTCCTTCCTCAGGTACTCTTCCTCATACCCCTCATGGTAGCAGCAGCACTTGTGCAACCACAAAGGAAGCTGGATCAGGGAATGGATTTATCCAAATACCCTTTTTAGGGAGAAAAGTTAGGAAAGTTTTGACTTCAGGTGGGTGAGTTTCCTAATCCACATGGCTCACCCATCCTTGTGCTGCTGCAGGGAGACAGGAGAAATAGCTGGGAAGCAGAGCTGCCCCTTCAACAGCAGTCCAGACTTCAGAACAGACTAAAACAGCCATACAACCACAGCCTCACTCTCTCTGGCAAAACATGAAAGCAAAGAAGTTTTTAAAAAGCCATTTTCATAGAATCCCAGAGTGGTTTGTGTTGGAAGGGACCTTAAAGCTCCTCCAGTCCCAACCCCTGCTACGGGCAGGGACACCTTCCACTAGAGCAGGTTGCTCCAAGACCCTGTGGGATATCAGGGATGGGGCAGCCACAACTTCTCTCGGCACACTCAAGTGTCTTACTACCCTCGCTGTAAAGAGGCTTCTCTGGGCACCCTGTGCCAGCGCCTCAGCACCCTCACAGGGAAGAGCTTCTGCCTTATATCTAATGTAAATCTAGCAAAAACTGTAAAGTCACATAAAGCAGGCCTTGAGATAACCTTCAAGGTAAAGTAACTATCGCCTAACCAAGTTTATATAGTCTGTAGCATATAATATATATAAATACAATACGGAATTGAATTAAAATATGAATCACACATCTTTAAAATATGGATTATCTGCTTTACACTTTTGCAGACACATACACACACACAAAAGGAAAGTGTGCCAATGTCCCAGCAAACGATGGGCAGCTTCAGACTACTACGCGTGACTTATTTACTACCACCAAAGAAATCTTTAAAGAAATCTTTAAAACCAATAGAAAACCCATGAAAAATGCCAACACCTCTATTAAATTCACCTATTCAGAACACAGTTTGCCCCTGGAAAAGAAATATACTGAATTAACTTGCAGCCTAAAAGCAGGCAGGTGTGGAGACAATGAAGTAGTAACTTCTAGGCATAGAGAAACTTGGAGGGTTTCTGTTTGACAGCAATGAAACCTACATTTACCTTTCAGGGGGAAAAACCTCCTTCTCCAGCACAGTTGCAGAAAGACAACCTTTTTATAGCAATGCCAGCACATAGCTACCACATGAAAGGGGATGGGAGCTTTAGTGAGCTCCAGAAGATAAACATATGTCATGCCTAAAACGGAGCCAATGAGCCTAAAAGCATCCTGAATCACTTGTTCCACAAATTCCCCAGTCACTAAGTCTGAAGCAATGTAACACCAAAAGCCAAATCAAGATCCTAAAGACAGAGATGTATTTTTAAACTGATTTGCTAACACGTTTCAAAACACATTTTGTATTACAGTCTTGTCAAGTCATGAAAAGATAATTCAGCTTTACTGCTACTGAGCTTCCAGAGAGAAGAGGAACACAACAGAGTTTGTTAAGACTCCAATGGATATTTATTTTTCTTTTTAAATAGATACTGTGTGGTGTCAAAAGTTGTCCAACTCCCACTAAAGCTTTCCACTCAACCAGCACAGAGTTGTGTCAAGTTCCAGGTATGCTTTCCACAAGCAAAACATGTTGCCTTTTCTTCCCAGCCTCCAGGACCTAAATCATAGAATCCCAGACTGGTTTGGGTTGGAAAGGACCTCAAGATCAGACAGTTCCAACCCCCTGCCATGGGCAGGGATGCCTCACCCTAGAACATGTTGCTCAGGGCCCTTGCGTCCAACCTGGTCTTCAACACTGCCAGGGATGAAGCATTTACCACTTCTTTGGGTAACCTCTGCCAGGGCCTCACAGGGAACAACTTCTTCCTTGTATCTAACTTCTTCCTTGTAGCTAACCTAAATATTTCCTGTTTAAGTTTAAACCCATCACCCCTTGTCCTATCACTCCAGTCCCTGATGAAAGTCCCTCTCCAGCATCCTTGTAGCCCCCTTCAGACACTGGAAGCTGCTCTGAGGTCTCCACGCAGCTTCTCTTCTCCAGGCTCAACAGCCCCAACTTTCTCAGCCCATCAAATCTACACCCTTGCATACAAAACACTGTATTATCACTCAAAAAGATGACATACTTTAAATAAACAGGGTGGTTTTGGTTACGTGCAGCCCTCAAGGCTATTAAATATCTGCAGAGGGGCTGGAGAAAACGTAATTACACCTAGAATGATGAACCTTCTGTGATAAGCCACAATCCTGACCCAAGAAGAATCCTGTTTGGAGTAAACAGTAGTTGAATCTTCATCCTCTCCAAATGACATAGTTTAAGCCCTCAAACTACAAACATTTAAAGCAGTGCTCAGCTTTGCATAAAGATATCAAAGCTACTGGAATGGCAAGTATGCTTATGATCTGGTGGGCTGCCAAAAATCATCTGCTAATACACTACACAATGGTTGTGTTCTTCAAGGATTCATAAGAGAACTTTCTGATCTTTGCCTTGTGTCTTTTCTTCTAAGTTGTATACAAAACTTAACTAAAATGATGGAAAAAATGTAATTAAGAGTTTTAAATCCTATACAGATCCTATGGTTTAGGGATTGCCTGTGTGATTTGAATGCTTGCATTTATATGCTAATAAATACAGGGATTGTTTTAATTATTTAACATTTTTAAATGTGAATTTTAAATGCATTCTTAATCACTAGTTTGCAAGGCACATATTCAGAGTTCCCTATTGCCACTGCAGCAGCTGAGTTTGTAGAATTCAGAGCAGTATAACTGAAAGAGTATGAAGTCCTACTCCTGCAGTGTCCAAAAGCTCCAACAGCGCTATGAAAGGACCCAAACTCTCCCAAGTCTTGATAAACAAACAGTTTTCAGTTAGAATTTAATACTTTGGGATAACAGCAGGGTGCTTTCCATAAAAATCATTCTGTGTTCCAGAGACAAAAAGATCCTGTGTGTGGTTCCAGGGAGCATTGCTTTCTGGAACATTCCGGAATCACGGTGGCTGCATATTCTGAATACAGTCACAAACACACCAGTAATGGGATGACGAGGTTGACACCCAACATCTCACATGAGTGTCACACACCAGCCAGCACAGAACCAACACCACCAAGTCCTCAAAGCCCAGCTCCCCCTTCCCAGCAAGATGCAATTAAAAAGCCTCTGCATCACAAACCAAGTTTGTATTCTTTATAAGCAGAAATTCTCTTGTTCTCTCTTATTCTGTTATCTGCTATTTGAATAAATCATTAACACAACGGAGCTGTCCTATCCTATCACCTCATTCCATGTTTAAGGAATGTTTAATCTGTAAATCCAGGCAGAGATTCTGCAAAGGCAGATTGCTCCCAACAAGAATGCTGTGCACATTTAGTGACTGGCAGTGAATTAAATATATTAACCCAGTTTCTTAATCCATAATATCCAAATTTATAAATTAATTGTAGAAAAATCAAATTACATGAAAGAAAACTATTTTTAAGTTGGCATTTTCGCATCTTTTCCTGTTTTTGTAACCACAGGCTAATAATGCTTATGACATCTTTCAGCAGAACACAGACTGAAACGATTATAAGCTCCCGAAAAATAGGAAATGCCAACAAAACCTGGACTAGAACAGCAGTACCTGGTCTGGATGTTCTAAAAATAAGTTTCTATCCAGGGGGAAAAGAATTCCTTGGATCAGTCTGTTACTTATTACTCAGCATTTGGTAGTTAAACACTGCACAGCCACTCATTTTAATCGAAGGAAATGAATGCTGTGATCTTGCCCAGACAAAAAAGTGTCTCAACACCCACAGAAGAAAAACAGGGGAGAGAAGGTTCAAGCCTCCACAGTGTGATTTATGAAGAGAGGACACTGGGAGAGCGAGACGAACAGCCCAGCAGCTGTCAAAGCCAACCCATTTGCATTTTATATACAAATATAGAGCAAGGCATCTCGTTTAAGTAAGTAATGGGTGGACTATACCCTGCCAAACAGAGCAGGATGGCAGTGGACTTACTGCTGAATACTCTACAGAAGAACCATCCTAGAAATTGATTCTCCAAATGGAATTATTAATCTCCCATATAATACAATACCCCAACCACTGTGTTTTCTTAAAGGGATGCTTTTAACTTCCAAAGGAGCAATTACATTAGGTAAAGTGAAGAATAAAACCCCCACGATTATGTCATGTTTCCCTATTGATCTTAACCTGGGCCGAGTTTTAAATTCTAAATGGAAATATCTTCTTCTAAGTTTCTGGTCAAAAATAGAATCCATTTAAAAGTGTTGTTTAAAAGGAGACATAAATCATGAGTGGGTTTAAGATATTTTCATCATTTTAGCAGCCTCTTACAACTGGTAAATCAAAGTCTGGGTCTATTTTAAAGAGAAATATTGCTGAAAAGACCAATACTTTTTGTATGTTGTTTGTGACAGGGGCTTTTTTTCACCATTTCCCCCATTGAAGAGAAGAAAAAATGGTTTGCATTGTGTTAGCTCCAGTTATAATTTCCAGCTGTGTCAAAACTTTAACAGCCTAAAAGCAGGAAATCCAAAGAGGAAATTCCATCGTCAGTTCCTGGAGTTTTGTAACTCCAATGTTCTTCCAAAAACTGGACCTTAAAGAAATTTTTGGTAGCATTCGCTGTAACCTTACCTGATATCTTCAAGTAGCTCACATTCTGCCTGATGCTTGGCCTGAAGTTTTGTCATCTGCTCAACCTGAATGTTTTTTAGCTCCTGTGTAACTTTCACCTATAAAACAAACCACAGACCACATATATTTGCTGGAGAGTTTAAAGGATTTCAACAAGAAAAAGCCACAATTTGTGTCCTTCACCTATTCTGAAATGGCACATTTCATACACAGATTTAAGACTGCAGGTTAACATTCATAAAGGCTGACTTCAGGAAGTGCTGCCACCCCAGCAGGCTTACACTGCACATGGCAAGAACCTCATGCTTAGGCCCAACCATTATGAAGAAGTGCAATTTTACCCCAAATCCTTGGAGCTTGTGTGCAAGAAAAAGAGCTTTGCCCACCAAACCCAGGAAAAAAGAGGCCACGGGGGAGAAATTACATTATAATGTATGTATTTAGCACTTTAGTGCAAGTCAGGCCAATTCTAAGGTGTATTAAACTGTCCTACACTTGCTATCATTTAAAGAGAGCTTAAACATCAAGTTGTGTTTTGCTTGTGCATCAGATCAAAAGAGCCCTCTCTAAAAGGCTTCAGAAGGTCAACCTTTTGTTTTTAGTGGTGGTGTCATTTCCCTTTGAACCTTGTGATCACAAAGCTAAGATTTCAATACTTTGGGAACCAGCTTGATAACTGGCAGCACCATTGGCACAGGTATAGGGAATGACTGGATTTTGGAAGGGAATTTGTTTTGTTCTTGGTTTTATAGAACAAGAGGTCTTGGCATTTAAGCCCTCTAGTGATCACAGGGAATCCATATATCGGCCTAAAAAATGATCTGAAGACATTATGCATTCAGGAGGACAGAAATGCCAAACAGTTACTGTAATGCAGGAAGACGTAAATTCACAGAGGAAGAAGATGCAAAATTCCCTCTTTTTCAGTAGCAGGGCAAAACCCCTTAGATCTCATCAGCCAGCAAAAGCCTCCTCAATTTTAACACTGAAAACAAGCCCCGGCAACCAGCACCCCTCAACCAACATTATATAAAGACATATTTTTCACATGATACCAAAATATTTAACAATCACATGTATGCCCCGACTTTAAGCAGAAAAAAAATGTCTATTTTTAACATGAACTTTCAGCATTTGAGGGTTTATCTGTATATGAAAAAGAAAACCCTACTCAAAATAAATAAACCCACACAAGATGACCCATGTAATGGAAATAATCTCGCATGAAATAATACAGGCAAAGAACGCCACACATGTAGTATAAATAAGCCACCAAATGCAAACTGAAATAGAAATAAGAACTGGTTCAACAGAAGCAGAGTCCACCCGCAAAACAAGAGGTCGAGAGGGAGGAATAAGCCAAGGAGAGATGTTCCCTGCAGCTGCCTGCCAGGGCTACTGGGAATGACAAGGGATTTCTGTTTATGCTCCCTCTCAAGCCTTCCTCTCTTCCCAAGCTCTCCCAGTCACTATTACATGGTTCTCCACCCGGCAAACCCCTGCAGTCTCCTCACCAAGAAACCTCAACCTCACATCTGAGATCTCAAACATCCCCATCAAGCTACAACAAATCAGGCTGTAAATGATTCCAGCCCTAATCGGGCAGCAAAGACTATCTAACACATACCAAGCTCAAAACCACAAAACTCCCTTCCACGGTGCCTGTAAAGGAGCAGCTTCTCCATCCCGAGACCTGCTCCTCCGGCTGTAGCTCTCCCTTTCTCCCCACACCACTGCATAACTAACCAATAAATCCCCATGATCAGCACTTCCACGTAGCTCAAGACCCCACTACAGCTCAAGTCGCCCAGATAACAACCTGCACACTGAGAAGCCACGCTAGAAACAGCCTTTATTCCGTATCTACACTCCTTCTTACATCCCTTCCCACACCAGCCCCCCTCTAAAGCAAAGCACCCTGTATTCCCACGGACACAAAAAAGCCTCCCCGCTGCATCTGCAGATTGTTCCCATCACACATATGTTGCACACTTCTGGCTGCCCCTGGTCGCTCCTGAGACATGCTGGAATACCCTGCATCCTCGCATCAACTCCAGGCGTGACCTTCTGCACCGAGACGACCAACCCATC
>NW_009945298.1:0-237 GCF_000696875.1 Nestor notabilis
TTCTTCGGCCGTAAACAAAATTCCTAGTATAACCTGCAACTCTTCTCAAGTGTAAATATTTAAGTCCTAGGAATTGATCTACACTCTCTGTGACCCCCAAGGGGTCTTTCAACAAAGTCCCCCCATTTCCGGATGTGCCCCTCCCATTGATATTTCCCTTAAAGGGTACAATGGGGCCTCAGCCTGTTTTTTAGGCGAAGGCTGAGGTGGAGGAGGAGGAGGGATAAACGGTGGGGG